>NW_027456563.1:240000-252500 GCF_040206685.1 Ascaphus truei | reverse complement strand
AACAGGCTGTATATGATAGAATCCTGATGTTGTCTTAGATGTAGTCTTCTGATTTCATAATCACCAGTTTACCCCCCCCCCCCCCTTATCGGAGGGTTTTATAACTATTGTTTTGTTATACTCTAGTTCTTTTAGGGCTAATCTCTCATTGGCATCCATATTGTCTACCATCCTGGCTTTTGGTAAGGATTCTAAATCCTGTGTAACCAGATTGACAAAGGTGTCTACAGTACTGTATGTTGGCATATTGGTCACCATATTGGATGAATTTGGATTTAGGTCTAAAATCCGTATATGGTCCCTCCCCTGGTTGTCTGTCTGATTCAGCTACCAGTGCCATCATATTGTCCAGGACCTCAACATCCATTGTGTCTAAAGCTGGGATACCCTCATTGACGATATCAGCACTGATATGAGATTTACAATCAGTGTAGATGCAGGAGTTTATTAGTTACTGTATCTAATTGGCTCTTCACTACAATGTTTCAAGCACCCCTCCAATTTGACCATATGATCAGTGCAGATGCAGGGGGGCGGCTATCTATTATGTCACACTAGGTCACTCTCTTTTGCATGACAAGCACTTCTCCAACCAGACAACAGCTCAGATACCATAAAGATTAACTATTGATGTAGGAGTGTGCCACCAATTAAGCCCTTAATTGGTTCTTTCCGTGCTGCTTACAAGCTTATCAGCTGTTATGTTGGACATATGCACAATACTGAAATGTTCCTTCCTGATATCTAAAGCCTAATTGGTTCTTTCTGAGCTGTTTACCAACTCATCAGCTACTGTGTTGGACACACTGTATGCACTACACTGCAATGTTCCTCCTTGATATTTAAAGTTCACTAGCTACGAGGTTTGATTGTATCGACAATCGACAATGTTACTTTACAACAGTGTTCATGTATTGATACTGTGTTCATGACACTGTCAATGTAATGATGCAGTGTTAATAATATTAGTCAACTAAGCTAACACAGCTGTAAATAATACTCCTTATCCTTTATCACAGGCAGTGATAGAGACCCTGAATCAGCATTGGTATAGGAACATGCTACCATATCAATCCTAACTCACTATTAGAGAGCAACTATGTGTAGGTAGATATATTGCTGGATTAAGAGGTGTGTGTTCTTTTGACCTGACACCTTATGCCTATATTAGGGCAAATCTATCTATATAGACAAATTGGAGACATATACTAGTTTTCCAACACATATGATCGTGAGTACCTACAGTACTCCTATTACGATCCTAGTTATTACACATATGTGGTTCACAGTTTTAATACCCATTATTTTATTCGTTTTGTGACATTAAAAATACCTTTTAATTAATTCAGAAATCATACTAGTGACTGAGTGCTAATAAACTAGGTTTTCTGTTCGCGTGTATTCATATACAGTATTAACTAGTTATTCTCCAAAGTGGAGCAGGTATTTCTTTAATGTTTTGTATGTTTGGCCTGGATAAAGGAACAGGCTCAATAAAGCCAAGATGGAATTTTCACCCAAATCAGTCTCCATTATACAGTATGTACCTCTGCACCATCTCTTACAGAGTTCCATTCAGGAGCAGGGACACCCGCTGTGTTAATACTGATCGGCCACTGGGATCGGTTACTGGGACTCCCCGAGCATACGGGATCAGAAACATGCACGTGACATTGGTAAGTCTTGTATAATCTCTGTAAAGTGCTGTGTACACTGACTGGGTCTACAGTATACACTGGCGACACACTTTATCGCAGTGCGGCCAGATCCGCAAGCCGGGAGATTTCCCGGCTTGCTAGTGGCCGCCCCTCGGCGTGCCGCGCGTCATAGACGCGCCGTCACGCGTCATCGGGAGCCTGCGCCCCCTGCACGCGTGTCCAAGGGCTCCCCGAGGGAGCCCTGGTGTCCCGCGATCGCGGGACAGCGGCAGGGGGTTCCGGGGGACCCGGCGGACCCGGCAGCGGTAGGGAGAGCGCCCCGATCGGAGGGCGCTCTTCCGCTGCTTCGGCGCGCGCCCGTCACACTCGGGCGCGCGCCAGGCTACTGCTGCGGCACAGAACGGGCAAATGCTCGAATAAACTGTGCCGCAGCAGTATAAATAAAATACAATGTGCTTTCAAGCAGTGCAAACTAGTGTTGCATTTGCTCTACAGCAAAAGTGAGCAAAATCACTTTGATAAATAACCTGTTCATCTTGTGACAAGTTGAAATATTAATGCAACTCTGATTTCTAAGTTGACTTAATGATAATTCAAGGTAACTAAATTGGTTAGAGTGTCATTTTAGAGAAATGTTGAAAAACTGACCTCATGTCCTGGAGTACTGAGCTTGGCTAACATTGATTGTAAATCATTTGTGGGGCAATGGTTCATTTTCCCAGTGTTCACTTTGTATATATCCTATTCCTTCCAATCTATATTATGCATACTATTCCTTGTAGGTGACTAGCTGTGTGCTCATTCTGTAAAGGCCTGTGCACATGGTTGATGGCAAATAAAGAAAAATAATTCTACTCTGAGGTAGTACAGAATAATTGTATTCCCAGTGGTTCATGAAATGCTGCTGTTTGTTCCTGTGATTCTAATTCGGCCCAAACCATCATTATCCTTTACAGCGCGGGGGGTCCGATCACACCAGAGTGGAGCAATCCCTAACACTCCACTTCCTTTTCAATTGGGCTGGACACTCCATTGGAGAGATCAGCCTGACATACCCTTAGAAAAGGATCTACCTGGTACATGACAAGGGCACTGTAATGGTTAAATAAAAACTATTTTTGTTTTCAGTCTTTTCCTTTCTGCACAATAAGTTTGACTGTTCCGCATGCTTAGTCTAAACAAATGTGCCAATTTTAATTTCATATTGAGTTCACAAGGTTTGTATTTAATCCTACCGCAAATAATAGCTCAGAAATCATATTGCCAAAGCCCTGCCAAATTCAGCTGATGTGAAGGACAATATGGCGCAGTGATACTGCTCAGGAAGGTGTTGGAAGGCTGCTCTCTCAATCCCAGCAAACAAGAAGTGGGCAGTTTATAAAGTCATCATCTAGTTCAGTATCACCTGAAAGAAATCATCAGTCCGTTATTGAATTCAGTCATTAGTTATTCTCGTTATAGCTTATATAAAGCTAGGCTCCATTCCTTCCCAATTAACAAAGACTGCAATCTGAATGTTTTCATGTTAAGTAACAACTTAGTGTATTTAATAATTCAAGTAAGGCAGGGGGGGGGCAACTCCAGTTCTCAAGGGCCACCAACAGGCCAGGAATTAGGGATAGAAGAAATGGAGAAAAAAAAGGCAGCGCACTGCCAAATAGCAAGAGGAGGCTCACAGATAAAATAAAGTTATTTATTCAGTAAGTGGATCATAACTGACCCCTAAAGCAGCAGCAACAACACACCTACGCGTCTCGGGCCGTGTGCCCTTTATCAAGGTTATCAACACCTTCATAAAGGGCACACTGCCCAAAACGCGTAGGTGTGTTTTTGCTGCTGCTTTAGGGGTCAGTTCCAGCTAAACCGGGACATTTTCACAATTTTTGGGGCACCGGGACAGCTCACTAAAATGACAGCCAGGACAGCTCACTGTATGTACAACCATAATAATATATGCAGCCCCTCTTTAGGATTACTACTGAGTTAAAGGGTTAATAGCCCTAATGGGTTAACTGTGTGGGCTCACGCAGGGTATTGCCTCTCTCCCATCACATGGTAAAGAATGACTTGGCAGAAAAGAAGCCACGCCCACGTTATATCTGGCAATCAGGGATGTCACCAGCAGGGTATATATGACTGCACCGAAGGTTCTAGAACTCAGGTCTCTGGCAGTGACAGGTGGAGGGGCCTCATTGTTTCTGAATATAATATGTTTAAGTGTTTAGTTAATGTATAGTGATACCTCCTTAGAGCATTAAGAGTGGGTGCTAACTAGGTGTAACAAGTGCTCACCAATGCAATGCTGGTTCAGTAAACCCTTGAGTTCTCTCTGTGTGTAGCAGAGAGACCTCCGTTGAGTGACCGAACACTCTCCCCACTGTTCTGTGTTGTAAAGCAGCCGCCGTGACCACACTGGCTGCAGAACGCAGCTGCACAAAAAAAAAAAACAGCCGCTTTAGTCCCATTAAGTTACTCCCGCCGGTTCCGTCTAAGCGTGCCTCCGTCTGGAAGAAGTAAATCGATGTAGAAGGGGGAAAGATGGAGCACTGCAAAAATTGGAAGAGTGCTGGAGGCAGGTATAAAAATAAAACTATTTATTAATTATATTAGCCAAAAAACATTATCAAAAAAGCTCCTTTGTGGAGAGAAATGCGTTAGAGGACCCCTGTCTTGTATGTTTTTTGAATAATATGCCTAAGAAATAGTTTTATTGTCATACCTGCCTCCAGCCCTCTTCCAATTTAAGCAGTACCATATATATAAATATATATATAACAACACCTGAACCTTGCCAGCCCTGAAGACACTAGTCTCTCTTCCCCCCCCCCACCCCCCTCCTTAAACCAAGAAGCGATTACAGGTATCTTAAACCATAGCCAAACCTTCGGAGGCGACTACATAAGGCTTCCTCAAGGCCATGTTCCCATGCTACCTCCCACATGCACCCCAAATTCGAGACCAATCAATCATTTTCTCCATACCCAGACTTCTAGCAAGGTTCCCACACATTTTAATCTCTTTTTTTATTTTTGCTCTCCTCGCACGGCTACTGTATGTGTCTGCTCTCATCAGGAATAAATGTTAGTAGCCCCTTAAGGGCCAAGTATTTTTACCCCCTCTGCCCACAAAGCTCAAACTGCAGCCAACAAGCTGCTGTCACTACAACGCCTTGACCTCTACAGGTGAAGTTAATTTTCTCTATAACATCAGAGAAACCCCAGCCTTGGGGAGAGGGCCCTAGGAAGTTAAGACGCCCTCCCCGTGACCCCTCTGGGCTATCATTCTGTACCATCAATGACATCACCACTGTGGTAGCATTGTTAATCTCAGGTCTCATTTTTTTTTTGTTTTTAACATTCATAACTTCAAAACATTTTAAACATTTAAAAAAAATCAAACAATGCATAATGTTCATGTAACAGTTCCCTCTCCCTCTGCCCCCTCCCTGGGAGATCCATTCCTTTGCTACCCTGTGGTGCTGAGGCATACCTGTAGGTTCAGAAGAGCTGAGCTGATCTGCGTTGGTGGGAGATCAGGACAGGCTTAGATTCTTCTCTCAAAGTTATTCTCACTGGTGCGTAGCGCCTCCAGCAGTAGTGGGCTCCAAAGAGTTCAGAAGTCAGCCCCCACTATTGCACTCTTCTCCCCCTGCCCAAGGACTGATAGTCAGACAGGGGTATATTCTGAACAGGATCTTTATTGGGTGGCATACACTGCAGATCTTCTCACAGCGATGCAAGGTCTCAGAGGTTCCATACCTGTGGGTGGTGCTTTGCCCTGGTAATATAGGGCAACACAGTGGCTGAGTCTGATGTTCCCTCAGTCCAAAGACTGAGGGCGAGCACGCTCATCCTGCCATAGGAGAGACTGACAGCTCTCTGCTTACCCTCTCTTTCAGAGCAGGAACAGGACTTCCTCTCTCTTCGAGAGCAGGACTCTCACTAACTTGGTCACACCCTCCTAGTAGGATCACGAAGGTGCAGGCTCATGATCTATACCTATACCAGATAGGCTTACATAGGCCATGAGTCACCACCTCATTCTATCACTCATAAAAGAGGCATGAGGGGGGTCAAGAGCCCATAGATTTAACCTGTTAATGCCTGCAGCTAACAGGACTTACATAACAAGATAACAGGGGGAAAGACAGGCAGAATATACATACCCTGTTACATTCATTAATTTTTTTAAGAACAAGAACATTGCTTCCAAAATTTGCATTTGTCTTTAACTGAAAAAGTGGTACGATAGAGAACTGCCATTATTTATCTTCAACATCCTTACCAAAAGCTGCTTAAACAATTTGGCTATCTTCCTGTACCTTTTCCTTCACATTCTTCACTCTGTGCATCTCAAGCCCACACCAGCCTGTTACTAAACTCGTGAAAAGTCATAAATAGTCCCACCTGGATGATAACCATCCACTCTGGACTTTCTAACTTATAACACAGTTGCTAACATAGCGGCAAACAGGAAAATAAAACCCGGGCAGGGCGATTATCACGCCGTTGATTTAGGATTAGTGGGCAGGTATAAAAATGCAAGCAGTCACAAAAAGCTTGAATTGGGTCATTTACTTTCCCTGAACAGTTAATCGAGCAGGGCATGTTCAGGGTACATATTACCACAACTGGACAGCAGATGACTTGATTCTTGGGGACTCCTTAAATGCAGCTGCCTCCAATCCGGATGGAAGCATCTTTTCTTCAGCAGCAGCAGTATAACAGGTAAGTTTTTAACCCCCACAGCAGACTCCAGTAGTCAATGTCCGAGGTGTAGAAGAAAAAGAACAGGTTAACATCCTCCACTGTCTCCTCTCTGGATCCTTCCCAGAGAAAAGTAAGTAGTGAGTCCTCAGCGCAAAACCCGAACAGATGACGTCCCTGCAGTTAACCGCTCCACCAAGCCGAGCGATTACTAAACAGAAGTCTCTATGCAAGTGGAAATGTTGCTTTAACCTCATCAGCTGCCTTCACAATGCTTTGCGTGGCGGGAAAATCCATCAGCAAAGAGATTAACCCCCTCAGTGCCTGGGGTCCTGCCAGCACTAGTGATCACGTGAGTGTTCATGCGATTGCTTCCAAGAAAGAGAGCCAACCCTGATGACGTACAGCATGTCTATAGAACACTGAGAGGGCTGAAGGGCTGGCATTGCAGCCACGGTCCTCTCAGTCTCTCAGCTTTGCCCTATTGCACATTTTCTAAGCTGTTTTGCTGCCTTTGTACTGTGACTACAACCTTTAACTAACTGTTTCTATTGCACTGAATTTGAGACAGAGAACAAGCTTAATTGAGATGATGTTGCCAGTAATCGAAGTCTGACACAGATAAATTCTTTATTTTGCGAGGTTACAAAATGACAGGCACTATTATACCAGCAGACGTAAATTGTAATGCTCCGTGTTATCTGTTCCTGGAGCACGCTGCTTTGTCAGTTTTGATGCATATCCTTACTTAACAGTGTTCGACAATTTTCCAGAGCCTACACTGAACTTAAGGTTTATGTCTTGCATACTCTTTAAATCCATATTTAATGCTCATAGGCCCCTATTACATGTGTAGTGCAACTGTCTTCTCCTTGCTTGTGAAGATTTAAGCTCCAACCATTTGAATAGGGGATTGAATCTTCCTGAGCAGGGGAAATACTTCATACTGTAGCAATGTCTCTGTAAAGCGCTGCGTACAACTAGCAGCGCTATACAAGAACATGCTATTATTATAGCAAATTGAATAGAAGCTGTATAATGTAGTAAATATCACTGTTCTGTTCTGATTCATTCACTGAACTGTGGTACTGTAGCTAGACCAGAGGTTAAAGGGGCAGTGTTTCCAAGGATAAAATGGAACTAAGGACAGTGGTATGTTTAATAAGCTAAAAGTACTGTATCTGCTTGACTTCTTTAAAAAATAAATAAATAAATAATATATATATATATATACTGAGTTAAGTTATGGTGAGTAAAAAAAGTGACAAAAACCCTCCACAGTAAAGGATAAAGCAACTGTAAATATTCCTGTATATTCATTTGCATGTCTTAGACAGGTCTGCAACCCTGTCTTTCACCATTATCACCCAGCACACAGCACTTCCACTGCAGCAAGGGATTCTGGGAAATGACATGCAAATGAGCGCACACTGCCACTTTTTGCTTCAAAAACCTTTTTAAACATGGTTCCCTATAGGCTTAAGTTTGCTGCATGGTCACAGCTTTGAGCACAGCCAGGGTTAAGGTGCATAGCCAGAAAACCCACCAACAGACAGCTGTTTCGACCTTCCGGTTTGACCGGTCCAAACATATTCTGTAGTTACTAGGTTGGGAACTATGGAAGCGCCCTCCTTTTCAATAGTACTATTAGCACTTACTGGCACTTACTTAAAGGGCGCATTCCTAACAGAAAACAAACAGTGACAGGACACATCTTAGTACTGTTAGCTATACACATAAACCTATGTACAGGACTCAGCAAAAATAAAAAAGAAATGGGGAGCACTACAGAAAAAAGAGAACTGGAGACAAAAATAACAAAAATGTATTGAGGCATGTAGCCTAATTAAAAAGAGAAGCCTCTAACGCGTTTCTCGCCAGGGGCGCTTCATCAAAGAGTGGTTTCTTAAGTCTAAACGGAGTATCTTTATAGGTCTTCCCCTCTGGAAATGCTGTCTACCTGCCTCCCAGGTACAAGAACCCCTGGGAAACAAACAATCAGTGAGAATGAAAACACGGAAAGGAGGCAACATGACTGAAGGGTGAAAACGTACAAAAAAAAAACATAAAAAGTTGGCACAATATAATAAAAAGACTTAAAAAAAGTATAAATAGAACGATATAAAAAATAATAACAGAATGTGGATAAAATAATAATAATCAATAATAGAACAAATGATATAATAGTATAAATTATAATATTAATAATACATGTAAATACACCAATAACTAAAGACTAGAATATATATCCTGATAAACAGAGCAGGGACATTAGATAAAGAAAAAGATATATATATATATATATATATATATATATATATATATATATATATATATATATATATATATATATATATATATATTGAATGAAAAGTTTGACAACGCCTGGATGTGTATCAGCCCCACAGCAGACTCTTGATAACACACAGATCACCAGAAATAGTTAGCACAGACGACCTGTAAAAATGTAATTGTACAAAAATTTAAATGGGAACTCGGATGGTAGTTGTAAGAATGGTGAGTGTAAAAATGTAAAAAAAAAAAAAAAAAAAAAATTAATGATATAAAAAACAAAAAAAAAATATATGAAAAAACATACAAAAATATATTGTAAATCTATAAAAAAACAAGAATATATAAAAAAATTATGTGTATAAAATAGAATAAAAATTTGTGTTCCTTCACATACTGTAGATGATAGATGATCTTTGTATGGAAATTAAAATGTCCGGGCTGCTTCTTCTTTGGGGTCAGCAACCTCCCAGCAAATTCTAGTAGAGAAAAAAGAGAAAAAAAGCGCCCGATCCATGTGTAAAATCCAATACAAAATTTTAATAAAAGATAAAGACAAATGCACACTCACAATTTGTCAATGCAATATAAGCATTGTATGGGTAAACCCATGCGCCAACATGTGTCTGCTCGCCGAAACGCTTGCTTTGATAAGTCAGACCTCACTGCTGCCGATGTATCACGATCAGATGTCCCTCCGGCAATTCAGATGAACAGCCTGTGGTTCCTGGCAGGTTGTGTTGGATATTGCGTGCGGCTCAGGGAATGTCCTCCCCTTCCTGGCAGAAGACGCACGAGCTAGTCCACCACCGTAGCTCTGCAAAACCACGTGCCCTACGCGTTTCTTCCAGTTAACGGATTGCATCAGGGGATAACGTGTATTCTCATTGGGCTGCTATTTAAGAGTGTTTCTGTCCAATTGCAGCATGTGAATAAAATACGCCCAATTTTACCATAAGTTAGGTCATCTGTGCTAACAGTGATTGATTGTAATATCAACTAATTATTATATAACAGCTTATAGACTATGCATAATACAATAACATAGAAAGATGAAATTATATCAGAAATATAGATACATGTTGATTAAACATTGATATACATATAACTGTAATTATATAAACAGTGCCCTATTGTTTTTAGATTACTGGGTTTGTATTTAAATGTCAACTTCTAATGATTGTGAATTAATAGCTAATTACAGTTACATGAATATATAGCAATATATTTTAGTTGCATTATCTAGATTTCATACAATAATAGAGACGTCAGAAGTTGCTAATAAAGTGTCAATGATCAATAAATGTTTTTTTGGTTTTAAATATATGTATTTTACTTTTACAAACAATTCTTATTTATCCAATAAACATTGTATCTTTACTAATAAAATAATTGAATGTTGAAATATCATTTATTGTATCATTATAGGATAGGCTTTATAGCAGGGGTGGGGAATGTCCGGCCCGCGGGCCGTATAAGGCCCGCGAAGTCATTTGGTCCGGCCCCCGGGAAGCCAGCAAAAATGGTTAAAAAAAAAAAAAAATTTAAACTCCTCCTCTCCTGATTGGCTGCCCGTGCTGTCACTCTGCCAAGATTTTTTTTTTGGCCCGCCTCTTCCTACAGCACTGCCCCCCTCCCTTCTCTCCTCCAGTAATGCCGGGCTCCTTAGGCTCCGCCCCCCTGTCCCTCCCTTGAGGCTCCGCGGGCCAGTCTCAGCTGCACTGGCCATGCTGCTCCAGCAGCCCATCCCCGGGCCCCAGGTAACCCACATACCCCCTCCCAGACACCTTACCCCCCCCCAACGCGGGAGAGGCCTTATTATTGTGTGTGTTTACAGAGGTGGGCTTATTGTGTGTGTGTGTGTCACTGTGTGTGTATCTGTCACTGTGTGTGTGTGTGTGTGTGTGTCAGTGTCACTGTGTGTCTCTGTGTGTGTGTCACTGTCACTGTGTGTCACTCTCACTGTGTGTGTCACTGTCACTGTGTGTGTGTGTCACTCTCACTGTGTGTGTGTGTGTGTGTGTGTCTATCACTCTCACTGTGTGTGTGTGTGTCACTCTCACTGTGTGTGTGTGTGTGTCACTCTCACTATGTGTGTGTGTGTGTGTGTTGTGTGTCACTCTCACTGTGTGTGTGTGTGTGTGTGTCACTCTCACTGTGTATGTGTGTGTGTCACTCTCACTGTGTGTGTGTGTCACTCTCACTGTGTGTGTGTGTCACTCTCACTGTGTGTGTGTGTCACTCTCACTGTGTGTGTGTGTCACTCTCACTGTGTGTGTGTGTCACTCTCACTGTGTGTGTGTGTCACTCTCACTGTGTGTGTGTGTCACTCTCACTGTGTGTGTGTGTCACTCTCACTGTGTGTGTGTGTCACTCTCACTGTGTGTGTGTGTGTGTGTGCGTCACTCTCACTGTGTGTGTGTGTCACTCTCACTGTGTGTGTCACTGTCACTGTGTGTGTGTGTCACTCTCACTGTGTGTGTGTGTCTATCACTCTCACTGTGTGTGTGTGTGTCACTCTCACTGTGTGTGTGTGTCACTCGCACTGTGTGTGTGTGTCACTCTCACTGTGTGTGTGTGTCACTCTCACTGTGTGTGTGTGTCACTCGCACTGTGTGTGTGTGTCACTCGCACTGTGTGTGTGTGTCACTCTCACTGTGTGTGTGTCACTCTCACTGTGTGTGTGTGTGTGTGTCACTCTCACTGTGTGTGCGTCACTCTCACTGTGTGTGTGTGTCACTCTCACTGTGTGTGTGTGTCACTCTCACTGTGTGTGTGTGTCACTCTCACTGTGTGTGTGTGTCACTCTCACTGTGTGTGTGTGTCACTCGCACTGTGTGTGTGTCACTCTCACTGTGTGTGTGTCACTCTCACTGTGTGTGTGTCACTCTCACTGTGTGTGTGTGTGTGTCACTCTCACTGTGTGTGCGTCACTCTCACTGTGTGTGTGTGTGTCACTCTCACTGTGTGTGTGTGTCACTCTCACTGTGTGTGTGTGTCACTCTCACTGTGTGTGTGTGTCACTCTCACTGTGTGTGTGTGTCACTCTCACTGTGTGTGTGTGTCACTCTCACTGTGTGTGTGTGTCACTCTCACTGTGTGTGTCACTCTCACTGTGTGTGTGTGTGTGTGTCACTCTCACTGTGTGTGCGTCACTCTCACTGTGTGTGTGTGTGTCACTCTCACTGTGTGTGTGTGTCACTCTCACTGTGTGTGTGTGTCACTCTCACTGTGTGTGTGTGTCACTCTCACTGTGTGTGTGTGTCACTCTCACTGTGTGTGTGTGTCACTCTCACTGTGTGTGTCACTCTCACTGTGTGTGTGTGAGTCACTGTCTGTGTCACGGTCACTGTGTTTGTGTGTCACTGTCTGTGTGTGGCAGCAGCCGCCTGAGGTGATTAAGGACCTGAGTATCACCAGGGTGGCGCGGATACGCAGCGCTCCAGGGGGGAGAGGGTATAAGAGGAGTGGGGGATGAGGGGGGGAGGGGGTATAAGAGGCTTGGGGGATAGAAGAACGAGTCTGCGGTGGGAGAGACACCTCACTACCGCCTCTCCTCCTCCCCACACCGGGCAGCAGTTGTGGAGGGTACCTGCTCCGATCTCCCCCTGCTCCGCCCATCCCCCTGTGCACTTACACGGCCCTGCTCCCCACAACGGGTAGTAGTTGCGGAGGAGGGCACCTGCTCCAAACCCCCCTGCTCAGATTCCCCCACCCTTGCACACTTACACGGTCCTCCTTCTCCCCACACCGAGAAGCAGTTGCGGAGGGCACCTGCTCCGATCCCCCCCAATCAGAATTCCCTCCCCCTGTGTGTGTCAGAGAGAGTGTGTGTGTGCGTCTG
>NW_027456563.1:162500-235000 GCF_040206685.1 Ascaphus truei | reverse complement strand
TTATTATATATTTAATGTCGTGCAACCATTTAAATACATATGTGAAAAATAAATGTATAATTTAATTGTGTACCCAGCCAAAGGCCTCTTAGGAATGATGTCTTGTTGATCTAATAGCAAAAAAGACGGTGCAAAACAGCGCTAAAGAACATAAGCCCCTATTGGGACAATTAATAAAAAATGGCAGCCAGACAACAACTGACTGTACAGTCAGTAACACAAGTGAAAAGGAAAAAAGACAATGTCGGCGCCAAACAATAAAAATGAATCAAACCATATGGTGAATAGTCCAAATCAAAGTCCTTGGATGATACAGGTGGGTGGGCAAATGCAAACTCTCTCCAGGACGTGACGTGATATATGAAAAATAAAAAGAAATAATTATAGTGCAGTATGCCAATACATAGGGACATAAAAACATATAACACTAACAACATGAAACATACAAGACAGACTAACAACAACAACAGGCCAGACTAAAAATAATAAAAAAGCTATTTATTATCAACTAATGTTGGACTCTGGATGTGGCTATCACACACCAATCCGGGGGGGGGGGGGGTAAAATCGTTACCCTACTCACAGAATTATGGACAATAAAAGGCAGCAGGACTGGAATCACTTTTACGAATCCAAGATGGCGGCCGTAGCTCTCTCTCCGGCTTCCCCACGTGTGGCAGATGCTGTGTAGAGCTTCCTGGACGTGGCGTCACACTCTCTTCTCCTGCCGGTCTCCTATCCTCCCAATCTGGGCATGTAACTCCTCTCCCTTGCCTCCTGACCGTATAGTGTGCTCACCAGCTCCAGATGCAGTCAAATGCTTCTAAAAATGGTATCTTCCCGTATATATAGATATATATGATGCTACAGTATAAGAGAAAGTATGCAACTTAAAGGATACAAAACAATTCATCAAATGTCACTAAAAAGAAACATTAAAGTATCCCAAATTGAATAAAAAAAGATTTGGCCTTCCTAAAGGTAGTTCTTTGACCTTGTTCAATAGACATACACAAATCTTTATCGAAGGTGAGTACCCCTCAATGTTTATGAATGATAGAGTGGATCTGATCTGCCTGTCTGCTATACTGAGTGACAAAGAAAGGGGAAGACTCAACTGTACTGTCCTGACTAATATTAGAACTATCATAACTTTGCCTAGATTTATTTAGTGGCTGAGATAATTCCGCACGTGTAAATGATTTAACGTACATGTGAGCCTCCTCGATATCTTATTTTCTGTATCATTGAGGGAAAATCTATTTGACAGCTCAATGGCTTGATGGTCAAAAGATTCCTCACTGGAACAAAGCTGTCTGAGGCGGAGAAACTGGGCATTTGGTATAACACGGGAGAGTGACCTCGGGTAACTACTATCAACTTTAAGTAGTGTATTCCTCGAGTTAGGCTTTCGAAAAATATCAGTTTGTATACTACCTGTGATAGCAATGAATAAAGAAATATCAAGATAATTAATGTGAATAGAGTGTTGTTCATAAGTAAATGTAAGATTCAATAAATTTGAATTAAGTGATTGAATAAAGGTGTCCAGTGCTTGTGAATCCCCTTCCCAAATCATGTCATCAATACTGTATAACACTTGTAGAAAATGATATGGTGCCGCAAAGCATTAACATCACCGAAAATGTGTCTGGATTCCCAAAGACCCATAAACGAATTAGCATAAGAAGGGGCAAAAGAAGTGCCCATAGCAGTGCCCCGTGTTTGTAATAGAATTGTGAATCGAAAGAAAAATAATTGTGCGTGAGAAGAAAGGGGAAAGAATCCAAAAGCAAAGTGCGAAGTGAAATAGAAAGTGAGGAAGACTGAAGAAATAATTGGCTTGCTTTGATACCCTAGTCATGATCAATAATGAAGTATAGAGACATCACATCCATCGTGACCAATCATATAGTTTATATGCCACGTAACAGTTTTGATGGCAGATAACAGATCCAAAGAGTCTCTCAAAAAGGACGGTTAATTTTTAACTAATGGCTGCAGAAAGCCATCAACATAGCGCGACAACCCATCTCCCAAAGATCCAATACTAGCCACAATGGGCAGCCCCAGAGGGCGGACCAGTGACTTGTGGATCTTTGGGAGTTGATGAAAATGGGCACAATAGGTGAAGGATTAAACAAATAATCATACTCTTGGGATTCAGAACAAGAAGAATCTTACCCATATCAAGTAATTCCTTTAAAGCAAGTGAAAAACTTGAAGTGGGATTTTGAGGTATTAGTCCAGGGGTCTCCAAACTTATCCTCAAGAGCTGCACACAGACCAGCTTTTATGGATATCCCTGTTTCAGCACAGGTGGCTCAATCAGTGGCCCAGTCAGGCACTGAGGCACTGATTGAGCCACCTGTGCTAAAACAGGGATATCCATAAAAGCTGGTTTGTGTGCAGCTCTTGAGGACAGGTTTGGAGACCCCTGTATTAGTCTATAGGAGTTGACATCACTTTTAAGTCCTGAATGTAACTGACCAAAGAAACTGAAAGAAGAAGGGATCTCTGGATCTAACTCCTGAAATTGTTCAGCATACAAATCATCAACGTCAGACAATGCACATTGATCTTTGAATGTGGATAAATCCACAACAGGATCCGGTTCCACCCCAACAACCGAATCAAAAGGAAAGACCCTAGATGTGGAATAGAGCGGAACCTAAGATATAGCATGCCCACAAAAATATTTCTTAGGCCTCGGGCATGGACAGCGCTTAGGCGCTGACCCGTGCTGAGGCACGCTTACGCTTACCAGTGAGCCCCTGCAGCCGCAATGAGAGCGGCTTTAGCAGGGGCTCACGCACGCTTCCGCAAGCGTGTGGAAGCGTAGGTCTTAGAATTTTTTTTCGTTTCAAGCGCTCACGGGAGCGCAGGGCCGATCATGTGAGCGGTTCGCCCAATGAGGGCGAACCAGCTCCGTGACTTCACTGGCCCACCCCCCGACACACCCCCGGATGGTGCGCTAACCAAGGCCAGGGAAAGCACCCGTTTTCCCTCAGCGCGTCTCTGCACGGCTGCTGCAACCCTGGACGCAGCCTAAAAGAGACCGTTTATTAATACATTTTTGAAGGTCAATTATAGTTTCAAAAAGATTAAAATCTTGATGGGGAGCAAAGCTAAGACCCTTGTTGAGAATAGTTAGTTGATCCATCGTTAATGCTTGTTGGAAATATTAATGACATTGTCCACTTGTTCCCTTAGGAGTATTTCTTCCTTTTGCTTGAGCCTCTGGCTCCCCCTCTTCTTTGATTATCTCCTGGTCCTCGCTCATTTTCTGACTCACGTTGAAATAAAGAGTATGATGGCCGATCTTCATTCCTAGATGGCCCCGCAGAGGGATTCTGGGAAGGGATTTGTTCAGGGGAGATATATCTTTCTCTCCAATTTTCTTCATTATCACAGAAAGAAACACCTTGGGAACGACTATTATTATCAGAAAAGTCTGATTCGAAGCTAGAAGCTTCCATCTGTCAGTGTTTAAGAATTGACTTGCTGGGAGTCTTAAAATCCTCTCGTTTTTTGTTATTTGCCTTTGAATGTGACTTGGGGGACTATGCACTAAGCTCCGAACTTTCGCGCCGGGCTGAAAAAAATTAGCACGTCCGATAAAAAATGAAGCCAGCGGCGCGATTCACTAAGGCCCTCAGCCCATTTTTTATCGGACGTGCCCAAAACTGGCTTATCGTGCGTGCAATGTATTTCCCCCCTGCTATCGCACTTAAAGTTCCCGTATGATAACTGATTGAAAAAAAAGCCGCTTGTAACATTTGCATGGAGATTTGCCATCTCCTTGCAAGGCTGTTACAGGCGATCGTACAATAAATAAATACATTTTCCTTATAGTGTACATGAGCAGGGGGTCTCCCGAGATGAACCGCATTGGTTTCAGGTCCGAGAACCCCCTACTTTAGGAGATACAGGCCCCGTTATGGGGTGCCGGTATCCCCTGCAGAATTTCAATGTCCTGGTCACGTGACGCGGACGCTTGAAAGTGCAGGGGATACCAGCACCCCATAATGGGGCCTGTATCTCCTGAAGTAAGGGGTCCTCGGACCTGAAACCAACGCGGGTCAGCTCAGGAGACCCGCTGCACATCTACACTATAATTAAAATGTATATTTAATTAAGAATTAACAAACATCAATACACGACCCCCCTCCCGCCCGCCTCCCTAACACATACAGTACAATAATGTGCAAAATAACTATTATCCAGATATGGATAATAGCATTAGCATTCCTAAATAAAGTCAATAAAAACAGCAGCCAGCTAATCCAATGAATACAAGCAGTAACAACATCAACAATGAATTAATGAAACCATTAACCAATGAAACCAATTAATTCCTAAACCAACTCAAAATGAATAGTAACACTAACCAATCAAACCAATTAATTACAACAACATTAATGAATGTAAACATTAAAAGACAAAGAAATACATTCAAACAATCTCTGAAAGAACCATAAAACGCATTAGCCAACATAATACAACATTAACTACAAACGAACACCAATCGCAAACATTTTATTACATTAAGCAGGAAAAATACAAACAATTACATCCACATAAGAAACTGACATTAAAAAAACCAACAGCAATACCAAGTCAGAAATGCCCCCCAAATATTGTAATAATAATGTATTAATCTGTACCCTAAAGTGGTACAGATTAATATATTATCAGTCAATGTGCCTCCCCCAAAAAATCAACAATCACATCCAATGAACAAACCTGTAAAAAAAAGACATTTACAAACATTGAATATCTTACTTACCATTAGAAGCGGTGGCCCTCCGACTCCCGGGGTAACAGGAAGCTCACGTACCTTGAAGGCCTCCAACAGCATCCGATGCCATCCGCCATGAAGATCCGGATCAGGTACCCCAATCTTTTTTCTTTCTTTAATCACCTTTTTCTATCTTCATCTGTAACCATTTCTTGTTATTCTTTATCTTCTTTCTTCATCTGTCAATCCAAAATACCCCATGTTAAATCCCAGCCGATGCTGTCTCGTCGGCTTCTTGGGCTCAAATGAGGCGTCACGGCCTTAAATATGGCTAGTGACGTCACATTTAGCCTCAAAATGGTTAACAGCCACCTGATTGGCTGTTCAAACCATGTTCCGACTTAATTTTTTTTTATTTCATATGACGTCACTTAAAGGGAATGATGCCAGCCAATCAGAATGGCTGTGCTTCATTTGCCTTTAAGATGACGTCACGAAGCCGGCGTCACATGGTATTTCAGCCAATCAGATTTTGGGAACCGATTGGCTGAAATACCATGTGACGCCGGCCATCTTGGATTTCGTGACGTCATCTTAAAGGCAAATGAAGCACAGCCATTCTGATTGGCTGGCATCATTCCCTTTAAGTGACGTCATGTAAAAGCACTTGGAAACGGAGTTCAAACCACGTATAGGCTTTATTAAAAAAAACATAAAAAACGGAAAAAAGCCCTTGGGTCTAACACCAAAGGGGCTGTAAATTAAAATCCCCTCCAAGTGCTTTTGTGACTTGGTGCAAGCACACGGAGGAACTATTCTACTTCACTTTGGGGATTGAAAGAAAAGATACCATTCTACGTGTGAGCTCACACGTGGCCGTGTGAGTATTGTAATTTCATCCCCTTATTCACCTAACCTTTATCTCCTTCATTTTAATAGGAGTATCCCTTGTATTTATATATTTTTTGGATGCGGAGAGGATAGAGATACCTCCCTCAAGATTGCACTCACATCTGCCCGTCTGAGTGTTTGCAGCATTTTTTCTGCATTCTATATATACTCCCCTTACCATTTGTATTTAACCATTGTTCATTTGAACTGTATTGTCCCTAAACATTCTGTGTTGTCCATTTATTTGGAGGGGAACTTCGGATTTAACGGTAGCCGGACATCTGAAGAATCCATCATCAAGACCCGAAGAAAAGAAACTTCGCACCAGGAGACCCCAGAAGAAAGAAAGAAAAGAAACCTTGATGTGACGGCATTTACACAAGGCCGTGTAAGTGTTTACGTTATCACACACTTTATTGTCCCCACGTTTGTTAGCCCGGGAACTTACACTCCCGAGCTGAATAATTTGTTACCATTTAATATACCTCAACCTGTGCTCCCCCTTTTTCTCTTTTGTCTCAATAAACAATATCACACCAGTCATCTACAGTATACTGTGGTCCCAAAGTATGGCAAATAATACAGTACACACAATACAATACTGTAACAACAATGATGGTTGTACCCCAAAGTACTGAGGGTTCCCTGAGAAGCTGGAACCCTGATGTCCGCAGGACAAATCCCACCCCGAAGTGTGAGGGTAGCGCTACCCCCAATGAAGTTTCAAAGCTTAGGGTACGGATGATGTCCGTCCTTTAGGCCTGCACACGTGGTGGGGTCTCCGTCCAGAGGAACTCCATGCAGTCGGACATCCTGCTCGAGCTGCAGCCTAACACTAATGGGGATCACTAAACTATGGCCATCCCTACAACACCCATCTTCTGTGCAGGGAAAGCCAACTGGGGCCTGCGGGCAAATCTGGTCTAGTCCAGGGGCTTACTAGGTCCCTGGACACCACTTCTTCCGTTGCTGCCTCAGACAGGACTGGTCAAGTCACCTTCAGTCCCATTGAGGAAAACCTGTCTCCTCCTGCTTCCTTCCAGCCACCCATAAGCAACATGGTCACCACAGCCCTCCTTGTGGCACCATTCCCAACATTGCTGCCGCAATACAGTGTCCCTGTGTCCATTCCCAACCTAAAGATAGCCGCCGCAACTGATACAGCAGGTAATGAGGTCTCTGCTCCTGAGAGGTTACAATCTAGAGGGGATAAGGTATTTGGTAGGAAATTCCGGAGAGTAGGGGTCGCACAGGGTAAGTGTTGTAGGCAGGAGGAGAGGTGGATGTCTTGTGCAGCAGGGGTATATTTGGGGACGAGGGCTGAGATGTAAGTGGGGGGCAACTATAAGTCAGAGCTACTATAGGGTTTACATTTGATTTCAGGGGATATGGAATGCCAGTGTAGGGATTTGCATAGCGGAGCAGCAGAAGTGAAGTGGTGATTGAGGTAGATGAGTCTGGCAACAGCATTTGTGATGGATTAAAGTTGGGACAGGCGGACAAGGGGAATCCCAACCAAGAGAAGGTTGCAGTTGTGAAAACTGGGGAAAATCAGTACAAAAAACAGCACTGTTTTTATTAAAGAAAAATATGTCTAATAGAAAGCAATTTCATTGTTTGCTTGGATGAATCTGGTGCAATTGTTTTGCATTGATTTTACTCATGTTTTGCAGCGATGAGGGGATAGAAAGTGACAGAGGAACTCACTTAACCTCCATAATAATATGAGCCTTGTGTTCTATGTTGGGGATCAAGCAAAGGTTTCATGTAATACAGTGGTGGCCGATCTGAGTCTTCTGTGGCCGCCACCGCAATGTGCGGGCAGACTCCGGGCAGACGCGGCTGGTGACATGCGGCTGGTGACGCGTGCCGCGCGTCACTGTGGCGCCGGTCACACGTTCCGCCGGCATCCCTGGGTAAGGGGGACAGGGGAATGGAGGGAAGATGCGGGAAGAGGCAGGAAGAGGCAGAGCAGAGGCAGCCAGGGGGTCGCGAGGGGAGGGGAAGACGCGCGAAGCTGCCGAAGCAGAGGCGGAGCAGCCATGGGGTCGCGAGGGGAGGGGAAGATGCGGCTGAGCGCGACCAAGTTCGGCACCAGCCAAAAAAAGCCCCGGAAATTTACGGGCATTTGTTAGATTGAAGCTGGCCGCAGCAGTAATAATAAAAAAATAAAAAAACAGTCCCCTAGGGAGAGCAAATTAATTGCACCCACAAAAAGAAATTGAGTCAGTTTTTAATCAAATCTGGCAAACACTGGTTGCCATACTGTTCTGACAAGACAATTAATTGTTCAAGAGATTGATTCGGAATTCCGATCTCAGCCACGAGTGCACACATGAATAACACCAACACCAGTTGTTATGAGAAAATATAATTTATTGGGTACTTGGCTTCGGATATATTTCAGCAATCTATGGCACTCAGGCTACCGCTCATGATGTCATCAACAACCAGGGGACTCCCATCATCGGTTAAGATGAACTGCCTGGTCAATAGTTGCTGTTCTCTGATCAATTTGTACTGCGCGCAGTCCTGAGTATACCATTAGCTTTGCCACAGTTGAGAGTCTGGCACATTTCTATGCTGTACAAATGTATCAGAGAACACATCCAGGCATTCAGCCAACATCCCAGTTAGGGAGGCAAGAGAGTCCAGCTATATCTCACACTTTCTCATAACAATTATTCTAACTGTTATTTTCCATCAGTATCCTGTTCACAGAAAAATTACTACATTTAAGTATGTCTGTAAGAGACAGAAGTTAACCCATCATGCACCTTGGCCATCAGAAACACAAGAAGTTTAATTCTCATTACACCATACTTATCTAGCATTATTATGGCCATTAGAGAACCTCAAAGTAAAGCCATAAGATGAATCCCTTACCAGCCTATGACAGGAAAGGATAAGTCATTGCATTTTCCCTCTGACCCTCAGCTGCCCACCACTCTGCAAGATAACATAAGGGTCAATATTTTCCTGTCTCAATTACAGGAACAAGTGACAAACTATCTTCAGTTTGCCAAAGGGATATGTTCCCTCTGAAGGATAGGCAAGCAAAAATTGGAAAAAAGGCAGAGCACTGCCAAAAACTAGGAGGAGGCCAACACAGAAAAATGTATTTAATGAATAAACGGATCATAAACTCTATTACTCATTGGAGTTGTCTTGCGGAGTGTTTTAAAAAGTCATAAGGATACAATTAACCCTTGAAGCACCGGCTGTTACCGACCCTTGAAGGATAGGACAGATGCCCCTCTAGAGAGTGTAAGTCCAGGAATTACAGTGATAGTTACAAATTTTGGGAAAACATCACGCTTGGAAGCTAATTGGGGAGGACTATTCTCAGTAACTCAAAATTTTACAGTAGTCCTCATTTGTAGGCATGTGCCGTATGGGCCCATGTGAGGTGAACTCTCCTACACCTTTGGGTGGGACTGAAAAAGTCCTATATGACAATGTAGTGAGAGGGGTACAGTATAGCTATAGATAGATTTTCCCTAAACCCTAGACGCCACACGTCATGTATACATATTGGGGAAATCCCCCCTTCTATAGTATGGATGGTGAATTTAATTTAATTACCTAGTATACTGCCTTCGTTAAGGAAGATAAGGTTTCAATTTGTGGGAAAATCAGAATGTGAGTAATGTCATGCACAAATTTGGTTATGTGTATGTAAAATCTCTGTCAAAGGGTAATTGGTGCACTTATGTGACCATTCTCCAGGTTACTACTTTAGAATGAAAACGTTCTATCCTAGTAATAGAAAACATTACACAGTAATTATAATACAATGTCAATGATAGACGTCAGAGTCCGATTTTAGATATATTTGGAATTGGTAGCTTGCCTTGGGCCAAATAAGGCTGCCTGACATGGAGATTCGAATAACAGTTTTTCTTTATTGGGTTTGAAGCCTGTCTTTAAGTCACTACTGGCTTTATTCATGCATTAAATATGGCAAGCAGCCTCTAGCTGATCCATAAGACTTGGAAACAGATTTATTAGATAGCCTGGATGTTCTGCACGGTTTCCGTGGAAGATCATTTGTCCCAGACATGAAACAATGCATTTTTAGACTTGTGATAGCAGTCCCTATAAGGGATAGAAATACTGGATGCATTAATGTCAGGTAGAGTGCATTCTTTTCCATTCAGTACAGTGACAGTGGTTACTTTGAGAGTAGTCTGTTCAACTGGAAAAGTGATATAAAGGTGCTACAATTTACCATACTGTGCAGTTACACATGCTTTGAAACTCAATGAATGCATCACTTAGCCCTGTTCATTCAAAAAAGGTGACGTTACATTTATTCTCAGCAACTCAAAATAATAATTCTTCATTCAGTTGCTCACGCTTGAATTCACGTAGACAGGAAAGAAAGCAGCAAATTACATTTTAGCTAGTGTCATATTTGTGCAGTATTCCTTCAGGGCATTTTTCTGTTAAAGGTGCAGTTCTACTTGCTCAAAACAATACCAATTATTTTATGCCACTTCCCCAAATGCTGTTCATAATTAATTAAATGCACAAAACTGTTTCAAATCAAATAATGTGAGTCATTTTAATAATATTGTGTCAAAGTTTTGTCGGATAAATGACATTTTGTGCTCATTGGAATTTCCCCTGATCATGGCTTCCCCATTAGTGCTAAACTAATTACTAGATTATTAGTGTGCAGATATCCCTTGGGAAGTTCTTCATGTATGTGGAACTCTGTAACCTTAATATGTGGTACATTAAGTTAACACCCATTAATGTGTTTTTTTTAATAGTAATATCTGCCATATATATTGATGATGAGTGACTGCTATTTTGACCTCACAAAGTTTCTATAACTATTTAAGTAGAATTATAAAGTTTTAGACTCAATAACTCTGTGACGGTAAGGGGGTAACCAGGCTATACAATAAAGGTTACGCCTATCTGGTTACCCCTGGGAACCGTGGGTCCCTGGCAGCTACATAGCAAAATAAGCCAGGGGCCATGTATTATCACATGTAAAAGTTAAAGTACCCCTGCTTTTCCACTTTTCATGTTCCCATTGCCCTATACTCATGAAACTTTCTATGTGTAAGTTTTATGTGGGATATTTGGGTACAAATGCAATTGTTTTGTTTGCAGGAGTTCGGGGGCCAAAATTACCGGTAGTCCCCATATTCTCTACGGCGTGCAGGCATGATTTGTCGGTACGCGGGCTGAATTACACCGGGGATGCCCAATGTCCCCCTGACTCCTGGTTTTCAAGATATCCCAGTCCTATTTCCCTTACGACTATGGGTCTCCCCAAGTTATCATATGTATTAAAGTATGTTTAATTATAGTTTTGCATTTACTATAAATGTGTATTCAGACAGCCTGGGCATCCATATCTGAGTTCAAAGAGGAGACGGGATGTTGAGAGGTGTCGGGGTGTTAAGTGGCCGGGGCAGGGCAGAGTACTGGCTCCGGGTAACAGAGACCCGCTGCGTGGGAGGACACTCCGGTCTGCCAGACTCAGCGGAGCCTGCCCAGTAGGTGGCAACGGGTTGACTGCGGGAAGCAGCAGAATGTCGATGCGTTTCCCATTGGTCCATTCATATGTCCCGCCCATGGGGCATCCTGAGCTGGTTTGGCATGCCCCCTCCTCTGACGTCAGCCAAAGCACAAGCCCCTATTCCTATTGGCTAGTGGGAGGGAATTCTCACTCTCTGATTGGTTGCTCCTGCTTCCTCCATGCTGAACATAGTACAGCAGAGGGTATGTAAGGAGGTGTAATGTGTGCTCACCACAAACGTGCTACACCGCGAGGCTGAGGTGGGGATGTATATAACCACCGCCCTACAACCGTGAGACCAGGTCTGGATTTCAGATTCTGGGTCGTGTAGCCAGGTCAGGGTAGGAGAGTTCGGGTAAGTCGTGGTACTTGCCGTAGTCAACGGTTGGAGAGAGGAGAGTAGTCGTAATCCGTAGTCGTGGAGAGAGTGGGTGTTCAGAAGCAAGCCGAGGTCCAGGGGCACAGAAGAGAAGTCCAGGTACGAGCAGGGATCACAACGAAACATCAGGCAAGGCACAGTAACAGCAACGAACAGCAAGTACGGGTACACAAACAAGAGTTTATGCTCAACCAGTTTGTGGGACGACTGGCTCAGTACTTAAAGGGCAGACAGCCAATGGTAAAGGCAACACACAGCTGCAAGGTAACGAAAGGGAACCGCCCCTCAGACATTCAGTCCACTGATAGGCAGGGGTGGGGGAAAGTACAGGTGAGGAGTAATTTACAGCATTAATCCCTCGTGTAGTTCTGGAAATACGGCGCCGCCGTGTATTGGAGACAGAAGCGCCCTCTGTTGCATCGCGGAAGGTGGAAGTCAGGCATCTGGACCAAGTTCTGAGAATTGAACGTAGCAGTCGCAGGTAGGTTCTTTAGGGGAAAAGAGTACCAGGAAGCCCAAGTGTATATCCCGGTCAGGGTAAGCCTTCCGAAGCAGGCGCCCTGTACCAATTTAAGCCTAGATTTCACCCCCAGTAAGTGTGTATTTATCTTTATTTTGTATAATTATTTGTGTTGTACGCAGGTTTACCAGAGAAAACTGCATTTTATGCTTACTACCTTGTTTTGCCTAGTGAATGATCCCAGTACAAATATAAATAAGTGTTAAAAGTCCTGGTCTCCTGTGACAAACTCCTCTGTGATTCATGTACAGTACTTGGTTGCATGTCATAATAATTGATTGGTTCAATGTATCAGTAACCCTCAAAGCCCTAAATTCCAAACTCCGCTTCTTGAACAAATTAACCAATGGAAATTAAAAGGTGCCTTTATATGTTCATCATGATGTGGATAGTAATTCGACTCCTGACTAAACTTTTGCTAAGTGAAACGCGTAGAATCTTTGAGGCGAAGCACCCGATTGGGGAAAGGAACTCTTGCCAAGGCTGTCGAGGTTTCCAGGTGGCCGCTACCGGAAGCAACACCAGCTGGCATCTAACAACTGATCCCTTCGGTGTCGCTGAAGTGGAGGGATCGCCGCTCCACAGAGATTCTGTTTTTATTGTTACACGCCTTAAAGAATGGCCTAAATGTGAGTGCGCATTTGAGAGACTTGTGTTTATTATCTTATAAAGTTTTACACACATCTTGCAAGGTGGTGTTATCTTCTCTAATTCTGAGGTAATCTACATCATTTCCCCTACTTGCCACAGATTGTGTTACACTCATTGATACTCACCAGGATGCGAGTATAACATTTGGAGGTTTTCTACATTGTATTTCCATCTACTCTGACAATACTACTGTATGGTCTATTTCTGTTTCTTATTCCTTTACCTGATGTCCCCCACTCCCTCATCTCTTTGGAATTGCTTCACCCTTCAACACCACATTAGTGGAATTCAATAAATACCAACATTAAACACTTTTAAAGGTTTATTAAATAAAAAATAAACATTAAAATAGGAAAAAAAATGCAGAAATAGTTATTACGAAATATAATGTACCATCAACCCTGCCATCAATATAGTATGGTCCAAGTATGGAAATGCCTCACTCCAGCAGTAAAGAGGTTAAATGCCTACAAAAACTACATAAACAAATAATAATTAATCATTAGTAATTATGGACACACTGAATATGTATTAATAAAAAAGTTATATTTTTCACCCATTAAAGCAAATTATGTAGTCGTTAGATGAGTCAACCCACATTAGCCATTTATTTACATGACTCTTTAAAGGAAGTTTGCAATACTTTACTTTTCCATTGCAAATTATTAGTAGTTTGAACTGGCAAGATGCTTCCATAGGTTTTGCCCAACTCTGTTCTATTGGCTAAGCTGTCCCATTTTAGGACTAAAAGTTCACACTTAGATCAGGGAAACTTTTTTTTTTAAGAGCCAGCGCTTTGTTAGGCGGGGGAGAGGGGGGCTCTGTGTCACTGTCTGTGTGTGTGTCTGTGACACTGACACACACACACATACACACACACACACACACACACACACACACACACACACACACACACACACACACACACACACACCACTCTCTGCCACAGTGTGCATTAAGAGCAGGGATGGGGCAGAGTATAGAAGGACTTCGACTAGCCCCCCCCTACTCCAACTAGCTCTGCCCCCAGCCCCCTACCCTCAAATGGGACTCTTCCCCCCCCCCACCACCTCCTCTGCTCACCGATTCTGAGAGCATGTATCCTAAATAAAACAGTATATATTGTATATATTGTAATGCTGCTGCACTTTCCGTAGTATACAGTACTGTATATTTGCAGAATTTTTCCATGAATCTTTGAGACAAAAACAATTTTTTTAGCAAACAAAGCACTTCAACTCCTCTCAGAACAGAAACAGCACAGCACTCAAGGCATTATTTGATCTTTATTGAGCATTTCTCTGCTACTTACAAGAAATCGTCTCCAATTAATGAAGGGCTTCAAACACACCTAAGGAAGGATTGTCAGACTATAAAATATAAACCTTTTGATTAATTCCTTCCTTCTCAGCAGTTTCCAGCCATTGTTATTACGTATCAAAAGCTTAGATTTCACTAATTCTGCGGTTATAATGGGAGTGTTATATAGTGCTAATGCAGGAGTTCAAACGTTTCTCTGTTGGTTTGTGTGCAGGACCATTGCCTGAAAGGAGCCAACGTCCTGCCTGATACCACGTAGTAATATATATTGGGTTTGCAATCAAGTTAAAACACTCCGTAATATATCATTTTACATAGTTAATCTATTTTAAATGTAGACAACATATACTTTATTCTATATCCGTACTTGCAATATATTGATCCAGAGGACGCAAACAAAAAACCCTAGTGAAATATTATCTAATGATATCTTATAAGGGGGAAAATACATTCCTTCTTGTCTCCAAATAAAAGCAGTAAGATTACTCCTTGGATCAACATCCTTTCCCATGTATACTTATTTGGTATATCCCTGAATACCTTTCCTTTCTAAAAATATGTCCAACCTTTTTTTGAAGATATCTATTGTATCTGTCATCACAGTCTCCATGGGTAATGAATTCCACATTTTAACTGCCCTTACTGTAAAGAACCCTTTCATTTGTTGCTGGTGAAATCTCCTTTCCTCCAACCTTAAGGGATGGCCCCGAGTCCTTTGTACAGTCCTTGGGATAGTTCTTTTGAAAGTTCCTTGTATTGTCCTCAAATATATTTATATAGTTATCATTTCCCCTGTTAGACGTCTCTTTTCTAATGTAAACACATTTTAATTTAGCTAGCCTCGCCTCATAAATAAGATTATCTATCCCCTTTATTAATTTGGTGGCTCTCATCTGCACTCTCTCTAGTTCCATAATGTCTTTTCTAAGGAGTGGCGCCCAAAACTGGACTCCATATTCAAGGTGTGATCTTACTAATGCCTTATTGAGGGGCATAATTATGTTTACTTCCCTTCCATCCATTGCCCGTTTAATGCAAGATAAAATCTTGTATGCCTTTGCAGCTACTACATGATTTTGGGCACTATTGCTAAGCTTGCTGTCTACAAGCACTCCTAAATCCTTCTCCATCAAGGATCCTCTAAAGGTATCCCTGTTTAATTTGGAAGTTGCCTGAAGAGCCACCAATAGAAATCATGGGACCAGGACAAATGAATGGAGCAGCCCCCCCCCCAACTTATAGCGCACCTACTACGGATTTTTTTTTTTTAGCGTGCAACTTTTACTTAACTGTTTTCTTCTTATAGTAATACAGAAAAAAACATTACAATGCAATCTGTTTATTTTAATATTTTCAACAAAAGACAAAGATACCCAATGGTACATCCAATGTGACAAAAGGCCTGGGAGGATTCAGTATGGGGGGGTGGGGGGGGGGGGTTAAGTATGGGCCTGGGAGGGTTTGAGTATGGACCTGAGGGTTAAAGTATTATTAATTTATTCAGCTGATGTTCTATGGGAATCTGATTGGTTGGTGATCACTATTGGCCACTGGGCACTAATGAACTCCTGACGAAGCAAACGATTTTGCGAAACGCGTAGTTTTTTCAAGTAAAGCCCAGAAGGAACCTGTGAGTGACGTTATCACCTGTGATGTCTCCTGAAGCATCTTAACTATCGCTGTGGAACGTGGAAGAGAAGTACCTGTAAAGTGCTGCGAGCGCACCAGCTGCCAGTGCAGGAGGACTCTATCCGAAATCCCCAGCAGTTTCCCGGTATCCACGAGGGCGAACTTCGCACCACGTTTATCTTTTTGGGGGCTACATGTGAGTGGTCATTTGTACCTTTACTTCTATTTACCAATACAGTGTTACTCCCTACACTTAGTCCCTTTCCTTTGTGCATATCTTCTTGTTCCAAACTTCCATTTGAACTGCCAAGGTGACTGGAGAACTGATACAACTATCCAGCATCACATCTGCATTACCATCAAGGGGTTACCCCAGAGGGGCACAAAATGCTGCTTTTAATCCTTTTAAGTGTGAGTGTACATCTTTAGGGTGATCTATTCAATAAGCCAGCTTACAGTTCATAACGTTGTTGCACTATATATTTTTTTCTTGTTTTTCTTATATTACACCAGACCGGTTTCCTGGGTGTCTGACAGACTTTTGACTGACTGCATACTGTACTGCAGGGCCATGTCCTCCGTTGCCAGAAAGCATACATAATAAATACAATCTAATGGCCCCAAGCCCTTTAATCACCGCTATAGTAATTAAGGGGTTAACCAACCCTTCCCCTACCCATCCGGGAGGCGTAACCACCCACCCCGGACCCACTATACCCACCCTGTACCCATTGACTAGCATAGTAGTATATCATACCCATATAATATGGGCATGATAAGCTACTATAGCAGTCAATGGTCACACTCATACAACCACAAGAATCTCAAAAATACACAAGAATAAAACAGAAACAATAGGCACATAAACAAAAATTCAAAGCACTAGCCAACCAAGCAATTAACTAAATAAAACCACTAATCAATCAATTAAATAAAACCACTAACAAATCAATTAAATAAAATCACACCACTAGCCCAAATTAAATGTAATAGCTAAAACCACTAACCAACACAACAGTTAATTAATACAACCACTAAAGAACACAAATTTAAACCATTAGCCAACAAAATATATCATTAAATAAAAACGCAAAACAATCTGAACTTAAAAAAAAAATTCAAGCCATCACAAACCAAAAGAATTTAATTTAAACAAAACAAATAAATAGAAAATATAACAGTCAAACGAATAAATGCATTTGCCAAAAAATGCATTGTCTATTACTGTATTCATCTGTATCCTAAACAGGTACAGATTAATACATTAGCAGTCAATGGGAAATAAACTGTACATTAAAAAAATAAAAATCCAATGAAAAAAACTGTAAAAATCTAAGTACATACATTCAATATTGATCTTACCTTTAGAAGTGTTGGCCCTACGAATCACGGTGAATCAGGAAGCTCTCGTCCGGTGACGTCACGAAACTCAATCCAACGCCATCCACCATGAAGATCCGAACCAGGTAACCAAAATCTTATTTCTTTCATCTCGTATCACCACCTTCTTTCTTCATTTGTGACTATTTCTTTCTTTTTTTTAATCTTCTTTCTTCATCTGTCAATCCAATAACCCCATGTTAAATCCACGATGTTGATGTCTGCTTCATGAGCTAAAATGAGCCGTCACAGCTTTAAATATGGCCTGTGACGTCACATTTGATTGTAAAATGGTTCTCACGCCTCAGATTGGACTTGGGAATCGTGTGTTTTTTTTCTTTTTTTGGAAGTGACATCATGTAAAGCAAGGGAAGCCAGCCAATCAGAATGGCTGTGCTTCCTTTCCCTTTAATATGTCACTAAATCCAAAATGGCTGCCCTCATGTGGTACTTCAGCCAATCAAATTGTGAGAACTATAGCCTCAACCTGATTGGCAGAAGTACCATGTGACGCTGGCCATTTTGGATTTAGTGACATTATGTTAAAGGGAAAGGAAGCACAGCCATTCTGATTGGCTGTCTTCAGTCCCTTTCATGACGTCACATAAAAAAAAAAGAGCACATGGTTTTCACATCCAATCAAATGGCGTGTGAACCATTTGCCACCCAAATGTGACGTCACAGGCCATAGTTAAGGCCGTGACGCCTCATTTGAGCCCAAGAAGTCGGTGAGACATTGTGTTGTGGATCTACCATTGGGTTTTTGGATTGACAGATAAAGACAGAAGATTAAGAAAATAACGTAATAATTACAGAAGATAGAAGAAGCTGATTGAAGATCAAAGAAATAAGAAGTTGGGTACCTGATCAGGATCTTCATGGCGGATGGCATCGAATGGAGTTTGAGGCCTTCGTGGTATGTGAGCTTCCTGATTCCCCGGGAGTCGGAGGGCCAACACTTCTAAAGGTAAGTAAAATATTGAATGTATGTAAATGTATTTATTTTCAGGATTTTCGATTGGATATGTATTGTTTTATGTTTTTCATTGCTTATTAAGTGATCATGTATTAATCTGTACCCCTTTAAAGTACAGATCTAGACATTATTAGCCAATGCATTTTTTGGCAAATGCTTGCTTTGTATTGAGTGTTATTTTTACTATTTCTGTTTATTCTGTGGATGTAAGTCGTTGTCATTTTGCTGCCTTATTTTGATTTTTTTTTGTGCGTTTGATTTTAGTTTTTAATTTATGTCTTGTGTTGGGTCCTGCTTTTAATGGATGTGTTGGCTAGCTGTTTTCTTAATTGCTTTGTTGGTTACTGGTTAAATTAATTAATTGTTTTGTTGGTTAGTGGTTCAATTAATTCATTGTTTTGTTGGTTAGTGCTTTTATTAATTGCATTTATTGGCTAGTGTTTTTATTTATTTAATTGGGGTGTTCAGGCGTTTGTGTATGTTTTATTATTGTGTCTTTTGGACATTCATGTATTTTGATTTGGGTGCCCATTGACTGCTATAGTAGCTTATGCCAATATTATATGGGTATGATGTTCTACTATGCCACTCAATAGGTACAGGGTGGGTATATGGGGTCCGGGGTGGATGGTTAGGCCTCCCGGGTGGGTAGCGGGGGAGGGTGGGTTAACCCCTTAATTACTATTATGTTATTAACCGCCAAGGTGATTAAGGGGCTAGGGGCCATTAGATTGTATTTATTATGTATGCTTTCTGGCAACGGAGGGCATGGACCTGCAGTATGCTGACGAGGACGCCCTTCACATTGGCAGGGGTAAGTAGAATGGTTTAATTTACTTTATTATGCTGGCTGACTAATGTTGTGTTTAATAATGGTCAAATAATCTATTATCCATATCTGAATAATAGTTATTTTGCACATTACTGCACTGTATGTGTTTCGTGGTGGTGGGGGGAGGGGGGAGGTGTATTTATTGAAATGTAGGCAATGTTTTATTTTTTTTAAATACAGGAATGGTACCGCAGGCAGTGGGGACCCACGGACACGCCCACGGGGACCCCCGGAAACCCACGGTGACCACCTCAGGACCCACGGACACCTACAGGGAGGACCACCCGAGGGCCCCCAGACCCCTGTGGGAACACCCGAGGGCCAGGGATGATCCAGGGACCCCAAGACACCCCCAGACACCACCCGCGGGAACACGTGTAGGCCCACAGAGCCTACCCGAGGGCCCCCAGACACCTGTAGGAACCCCCCAGTGTGCACTGTGGGGCATGCGGACACCTGTGGGGACCACCCGGTGACACCCGCCGGCCTGTGGTATTAATCCTGTGTTTAAAAAAATAAATCATGGTTTTATGTGGGGGCACAGCTGGGTTGTGTATTGTTGTTTATTAGATATTGTCATGTTTATTTGGGGCCTAGGAGGTGGCTAGTAGGGCTGTGTGTTGTGGGTAGCGGTGGTGGGTGAAGGGGGTATAAGCCCCAAGTATGGGTGTTTAGACCTACTGGGTGGGTAAACAAAACACAGAACACCAGCAAGCTCTTATTGGAAACCCCTGAGCCCCCACAAAATATAAATATGTATATGTGTCAAAATGGAGTGCTATTGAGCGTGGCATATGTATACAACAGACGACAGAGAAGCCCAATGCTACATCCAACATGACAGAAATACACAGTAAAATACTTATATATTCTCTTGAAATAGGGTCATTTAGTTTAACCCTTTGGCCAAAGCGTTGTAAGCTTGCGAGCCACGTCACGGCAGACACCTGTTCGCAAGTCCTAACACTACCAGATAAAATACTAATATACCTCTATTAGGATTAAAATTCTCATTTACCTCTATTAGGAGGGAGTTTCCAAAAAGAGCTTGCTGGGGTTCTGTGTTTTGTTAACCCATTCTCAGCTGTTCCAGCTGGTGGAGGTTAGTGGCTCCTCCTTCCCAGGTTTTAAGCTCGCCCCTCCCCACTTCCCTAGTTTGCAAGTTCCTCATTCTGTTGGATAGAGACCCACTGTGGTCTTTCTCCCTCCTAATAGAGGTAAATGAGAATTTTTATCCTAATAGAGGTATATTAGTATTTTATCTGGTAGTGTTAGGACTTGCGAACAGGTGTCTGCCTTGACGTGGCTCGCAAGCTTACAACGCTTTGGCCAAAGGGTTAAACTAAATGACCCTATTTCAAGAGAATATATAAGTATTTTACTGTGTATTTCTGTCATGTTGGATGTAGCATTGGGCTTCTCTGTCGTCTGTTGTACACATATGCCACGCTCAATAGCACTCCATTTTGACACATATACATATTTATTTTTTGTGGGGGCTCAGGGGTTTCCAATAAGAGCTTGCTGGTGTTCTGTGTCTTGTTAACCCATTCTCAGCTGTTCCAGCTGGTGGAGGTTAGTGGCTCCTCCTTCCCAGGTTTTAAGCTCGCCCCTCCCCACTTCCCTAGTTTGCAAGTTCCTCATTCTGCTGGATAGAGACCCACTGTGGTCTTTCTCCCTCCTAATAGAGGTATATTAGTATTTTATCTGGTAGTGTTAGGACTTGCGAACAGGTGTCTGCCTTGACGTGGCTCGCAAGCTTACAACTCTTTGGCCAAAGGGTTAAACTAAATGACCCTATTTCAAGAGAATATATAAGTATTTTACTGTGTACAGTATTTCTGTCATGTTGGATGTAGCATTGGGCTTCTCTGTCGTCTACTGGGTGGGTAGCTGGAGGGGTTCACTCCTTCAGTACGCTAGCGGTATTAACCACTAAGGTTATAAAGGGGTTAAGTCCACCCGCAAGGCCAAAACACCCACCAAGGCCAACAACCACCACCTTCACCCACCCTACTACCCACAATAAGTATGGCACTGGTGATTAACCCCTTCATTGCCATCGCGGTTAGCCACTAAGTTAAAGAAGTGCCTGTAAATTTATTTTTATTGCATGAGATTTATGCTCTGGAGTCTCCAATGCAGGAAAAATGAATTTTATTGTCTAAGTGTCGTCTCACAGCTTCTCCCCACCTTCTTGCCAAGTTTTTATGGTGAGGCGATTTGGAGAGGAAATCTCCATTCTAGAGTCGCAATCAGCCTTGATAAGCTGATCAGGGTTAATAGAAAATAGCGAGTTTGAGAAGCTGGCGATAAGCGGCTTATCGCCGCGCATTTGGCATTTTTTCTTAACTAAAAAAAGAGGCGATTTTTGCTCATTGCCATCTTATCGGGGTATAACTGAATCGCTGTAAGCTTTTTTGGCGGTAAGCTGGCGATAAGGGGCTTATCACTGCTTATAGCATGAGGCTCTTAGTGTTATCAGCAAAGATGGAGATTATTCTCTCTATGACAACCTCAAGGTCATTAATAAACAAGTTAAAAAGCAGGGGTCCCAGTACCGATCCTTGAGGTACTCCACTAACAACATTAGCCCAACCTAAAAAAGTTCCATTTACTACAACTCTCTGTTGTCTATCCTTCAACCAGTTTTCAATTCAGGTGCAAATATTTTTACTGAGTCCAATTTGATTTATTTTGTACAATAACCTATTGTGTGGAACTGTATCAAAAGCCTTTGCAAAATCTAAGTAGACAACATCAATTATATTAACCTGGTCTAAATTCCTACTTACCTCCTCAAAGAACGAATACGGTTAGTTTGGCATGATCTATCCTTCATAAATCCATGCTGACTATCACTAATTTTGTTTCCATGAGGTATTCCTGAATATATCCCGTACTAAACCCTCAAGTAGCTTTCCAACGATAGGTGTTGGGTTTACAGTTCTGTAATTCCCCGGTTGTGATCTTGCTCCTTTTTTAAATATAGGCACCACATCTGCTTTATGCCAATCTTGTGGTACTGAGCCTGTGGAAATGGAGGTCTTGAATATCAGCTGTAATGGTTTGGCTATTACTGAACTTGGCTCCTTAAGAACACTTGGATGTACTGATGCAGCGGCCGTTATTCGAACACTTCACGCGGCAATTAATGCGGGAAACCGTGATCACAATGGGGACAAAGCTCGCTGTGTTTAATGAAATGACCGTGGCGCATTAGCAGGGACCTGCTTTGTGAATGCGACCGGCCTCAGCCTGTGTGTAATAGACGCGCAGAAAGAGAGTCTGAATCAGTCCCTCTAACTGCTCGCTTCTCACAGGCGATCGCGGGGGTTGTATTAAAATTCTAAAATTACAGTTTTGTAGCAGGGGGTCTCCTGAACTTAAAGTTTATTTCAGGTCCGGGGACCCCCTACGTCCCGAGTTACAGGCCCAGTTATGGGGTGCCGGTATCCCCGCCATGTTACAATTGTGAGTCACGTGACCGCGGGACTAGAGGGATACGGGCACCCCATAACTAGGCCTGTAACTCGGGAAGTAGGGGGTCTGCGGACCTGAAATCAACTTTGTTCATTTCAGGAGACCCCCTGCTCACGCACACAATAAATAAAAGCAGCTTCATTACCTTAGCAATGCCCGCTAAGGCAATGAAGGGGTTAAGGCACAGGTGTCAACCCTGTGTGTAAAAAAACTAAAACATGGCCTACACAGTACAGTACATTTAAATAAATCACCCCCCCCCGTACCACCAAACACACATACAGTACATTAATGGGCCAAATAACTATTATCCAGATATGGATAATAGATTATTTGGCTCATTATTAAACACATTAACTACAGTAGCATAATAAAATAAATACAGTTCTACTGTACAGTACTTACTACCACTGCAATACAGTACATTCTGACACATACTACACTACAGTACTGTATGCCAAGCAATGCTCTAAATAAAATAAATAAATTACCATAAATCAATCCATTCACAAATCAATTACAATACAATACAAATCAATTACTGTACACAATTCACTATTCAAATCCTAGAAACAAAACAAGGAATCAGAAATAAATTACCATCAACTAAATCTAACCAACAATAAGCCACTATTAAAAAGCAAGCCCCCCCCCCACCTGAAATAAACCATAGCAAACACATTTGCACACCAAGCTGCAAAATATAGTTAAAAATGCATCAAAAAAAAGCAAGCAAACATGAGCAATACAAGCTTTTATTTGCTCTGTATTATGTATACCCATAGGGACATACATAAATAGAGAAGCAATAAATGGACATTAAAAAAAATCAATCACATTAAAAAAAAAATTCAAAACCTGTACAAGCTAAATAAAATACATTTCTTTTGTAAACTTACCATTACTTGTCCCACTCACCGACTCCCGTTGATACTGCTTATTCTCGAACCAATCCACGCACAGGAACCCATAAAATAATAAACCATAAAATAATAAACCATAACAATCCAGGGGTCTGTGTCTTCTATTTGTAATCCATTCCGTCTGTGGAGTCTTCATCTGTATTCTTTTTCCGCTCTTCTTCTATTCCGCGGCCACGCCCCGGCCTTCTTCTTGGAGGGGAGGTCCTCCCTCCACGCCGTCTGGCTCTAAAATGAGACGACATAGGCTTTTAAAGGCCCATGACGTCACATTTTCGTCATATGGTTCCCACGGCCCTGATTGGGCCGTGAAAACCATGTGATAAAAAAAATTAATAAAAAATTTATGACATCATTTAAAGGCATTGATGCCAGCCAATCAGAATGGCTGTGCTGCAATTGCCTTTAAGACGACGTCATCAAAAGAAAGATGGCCGCCTCACATGGTACAGTACTTGAGCCAATCAGAAGTGGGATGTAAAACCCACTTCTGATTGCTCAAGTACTGTACCATGTGAGGGCGGCCATCTTTCTTTTGATGACGTCGTCTTAAAGGTATGCAGGCTTACGACGCTTTGGCCAAAGGGTTTAACTAAAAAACAAGTAATTATTATTATTATTCAAGTATTTAAACTTTATACTCATTACCATATATATTTTGTCAATTTGATGTAGCATTGGGCACCCGTGTCTTCTGTTGTATGTATACATTTGCCACGCTCAGTAGCACTCATTTTGGCATAGATATATAGTCATGATGTGGTGGATGTAGGAGTTTGAGCTATCTGGGAATGTGTGTTAATCTATTTCTGACTGGTAACAGTCTATGGAGGTTAGGTGGCACCTCCCCCCAGAGCTCACCACTCCCCACCTTTTTAACTTGGGAGGTTCTGGCAACTTGCTTAAATGGACAGAACTCACTGCAGTTCCTTCCCCTCATACAGAGGTAACAGGAAGGGTTCACAGTTTTAGTGTTAGGACCTGCATTTTTGGTTTACCTTGACATGCAGGCTTACGACGCTTTGGCCAAAGGGTTTAACTAAAAAACCAAGTAATTACTATTATTATTCAAGTATTTAAACTTTATACTCATTACCATATATATTTTGTCAATTTGATGTAGCATTGGGCACCCGTATCTTCTGTTGTACGTATACATTTGCCACACTCAGTAGCACTCATTTTGGCATACTGTATAAATACACTGTATTCATGATGTGGTGGATGTAGGAGTTTGAGCTATCTGGGAATGTGTTAACACAATATATACATATATATATATACACACACACACACACACACACACATACATATATGAGAATAGGGGAGCAGCTGGCACTCCAATTCCTAAAAAAACAGTGCGGTACATGTCCTGTAAAGATAAATAGAAAAAAAGGCAGTCCACTCCAGCTAGAGCAAACAAAAGACAGCACTCAAAAGGTAAGTGAAAAAAGACCGGTAATCAGATTAAATACAGCACAAACATGACCAATTATTCAGCAAGGAGGATATCTACATATCTACATACCCTATTTCCTCGATTGTAAGACGCCATCGATTCTAAGACGCACCCTTGATTTAATTGATTGAATAAAAAAAAAAACCCACCCCCCCCCCCCTTCATTTCTCCGGGGCGGAATATGTTGCGCGGAGTGTCCTCCAAACATCCTCTTCTGCTGACCGGGGGGACCTCAGCCTGCCCACCTGCTCCCAGCTTGCTCAAAAAGTCTTCGCCCTCCTCCAGCTTCCTCAAGGTATGTGCCACACCGTTTTTTAGCACCATTAGTGCACAGGGGAAGAGCCATCTGTATTTTATCCTTTGGTCTCTCAGCACCTTAGTTATTGGCGTCAGGGTTATTCTTTTGGCGAGGGTGACCGGGGAAATTATTAAGGAGACATACACCGCATACCTAGAAACCCATTACACAGAGGGGGAAGCACCTATGTCAGCAGTTACAATAGCTGTTAGATCACACTATTAAGTGTATAATATATATTGACAGGACATCACTTTTTTTGCACAATTGGAGTTTTTATTCTTTTTATTTGTATATATGTTTTGCGTTGGTCATATTACAATTCAATAAAGATTAATTATTTTTTAGCCAATTATAGCTTTTAGTAGCATCTGTCCTTCCACAGTGATGGGAGCAGTTGCTAACTGTGATTGATGCCATATGGTCACCTACAACCAAGTATATTCGGGTATTTATACTGCACCGACACACTTTATTCGAGCAAATACCCAGTATGTACCTGGCAGATACCTGGAATGCGCCGCTCCTCACCTCTGACAAGCCCCGTTGCGTTTGCCTTCCCAGCCTGGGTTCATGCCTGGCTGACGGGCGGCTGATCTGATAAATGATAATGATTAGGATTTAATAGGCTGCAATGCTTCGCGTGTCTACCAGGTGGCATAAATTCATGAATTGTAATGCAGTATATATATATATATATATATATATATACTGTGCAGTATTGCAGCCAGGGGAATAAAATGCTTCAATCCCTGCCTGGAAAATAACCCAATGCACTCGGGCAGAAAACAGTCACAAACCTCAATACACCCGGGTATACCCGAATTCGTGGGACTAGCCAAGCTCGAATAAAGTGTGTCGCCAGTGTACAGCACCAATAAGGTGGACACATACTGAGTGCAGGAAGTAGGGTACTTGGCGAGTTGTCAGCTTCTGATCCCTCCTTTTTCACATATTTGATATATGTTATTCCTACATGCACCGGTTTCTACATAATTAATTTGTATTATAATTATGGTGAGTGATTTTTCCATTTGATGGGGACTACAAAGAGGCCCTGAATATTACAGAGACTGCAAAAAGAGAAAATACAAGGCTGAAAGAAGAAAATTCTGATTTGATTGACCTCGTCAATGAAACGGAAAAGCTGCACGAGCTACAAAAAATAAAGAGACTATGCTCCATCCCCAAAAGTCATTACGCCCAGGCGAAAGAGGCGTGGAAGAAAGCTCAGAGTGAGAACAGTGAAGAGATAAAGAGCCTGAGAGGAGAATTGCAGGATGCACTCAATGAAACAGGGATCTCTCGCGGATGAATTCAACTTGCAGAAAATCCTAGAAGTGGAAGAGCTTGAAAGACTGAGAAATTAGATTACAGTACTGCAGGGAGAGAGAGTATGCAAAGACTTTACGGTCAGTGGTTACAACCTTGGAGTCTGAAAAGATCAAATTGGAGAAAAAGGTTACAGAATTAAAACAAAGTGAGGCTCTGTGGACCAATTAAGTACAGAGTCTCCACTACAGAAAAAGGTACTGGCCCTGCCCAAGCGTCGGTATCCCACATCAACTAATGCCCATGAAGAAAAGGGTTCAGTAAGAGCTGAAGACACCACTCAACTGCAAAAAGAGATTGCAAAGTTTGAACCACCTGAGGAAGCACTAGCTAAACCTTCAGCTGCCCAACAGGCAACAAACCAAGGTACAGTATGAGTACAGAATCAAAAACAGAAGAATCCTTATCTGATGAAGCTGAAAAGATAGGATGTTCTCTGGAAATGGATGTGGAATCGCAACTCAATTCCAAAGAAGCTGAACTGGCAACTGCATTGAGTGGAAAAAATGCAGAAGGACAGCTTCAAGAGCTGAAAACTCAAATAGCTATTCTTGAACACTCTTTAAGTGATACCATGAAATGGCATGAGCCTAGGAAAGTAGAAATAAATTCCAGACAGACAGAATTCAAAAGTATGCTGACAGAAGCTTTTCAAGACCTGAGCAAGGGTTACAAGGAATGGACATTTAGTGCTAAATTGGAGTCCATGGATAAGATAGCGAGAGAAAGTTATTTGTGTAAACGCTTTGTGACTGTCGCCATACAGTTTGCCTACATAGACAGGATCGGCAGAGGAAATCTCATGACCAAGCAGCCAGTAGAAAGACTGTACGTGGAAAAAGTCCTCTCAAGAACCTTCTGGAGGAGACACTAATAACCTGGAGGAAGGGCTCCAATCTCCGTGAGACTGAGGGTTCTCATACTCCATCCACACTCATTCAAGCCGCAGAGAAATCTCGAGGAAGAGTGGAAGGATGGGCTTTGGCCATGGTAAGCCCAAGCTTCCCACAAACAGGGGAGGTATGTAACAGGGATTTATTACTGTTGGAGAGAAACTGCCTCTAAATCCAGCAGGGAGCTGGTTAATTGCACAGGCAAGAAATCAGACTCCGACTGGCTGTTTAGGACGGTTAGAAAAAGCCTGGTCTGAGTAACAGGAAAGAGATTCCTTAGCTCACAAGGGAGCCGACAGAAGGAAAAGGAGGGCCGTGTCCTGAGAGAAAGACACAAGGGGACCAGATCTCTATACCTGGACCCTCAAGCAGACACCTACCCGGACACCACTGACCTGAAGGGCCATCTGTGTTAAGGTACCGCTGTCACTTTGGGGTTTTAAGTTGGTAAGGTGCTTTCCCCCCCCAGCCTTGCAGAAAGGGACTGGGGAAGTAAGTTCACCTTTACACAGGGATAGGCGTTTATTGTTTTGTGTATATTTTTATTGCTGTATGGTTTAAAGGAACAGTCAAAGCCTTATTTTAATTTCACCTTAAAAATGGTCTCCATTGGTGGATGCGCATGCGCGGCAGGTTGGAGATGGTGGTGTAATTGCACAGCTCCACCAACTGCCAGCAGAAAATAGATATTAAACAATAACAAAACCGATTTAGGAAACTTCCGAAATAGCGCTAAGGAATCATAAACATGCCCCGGATCAGAATTTAAGCCCAGAAGAGCTATGGCAGCGACGAGGCAAAAGACCCGGCAAAAGTCAGATGTACGGGCCTACTTCACTGGCCAGAGCAAGGCGGGAACAGCAGAGCTTTCGGCGATATCTGACTCCGATTCAGCCCAAGACATGGAGGGAACAGCGGCGGCTGCAGAACAGTCCAAAATAATAAAAAAGGAAATATCTCGGCTGCTGGTTGATTTAAAATCCTTCTTTAGGGGGGAAGTGGAGGGGCTCCGGAAAGATATCCTCCAGATCGGGACAAGAACAAATGAACTGGAGGAGCGGATGGATGTCAGTTCTAAACAACATGAAGAAACTAACTCAAGGATGCAAGCCTTAGAGGAGAGAGTGGCTGAGTTAGAGTCCCACCAAGAAGATGGAGAGAACAGGGACAGGAGGAACAATTTAAGAGTCCCGGGGGATCCCTGAGGAGATATTGGACCCGGAGGCCCTGCTGACTCGATGGATGGCTTCTATCCTTCCGGACAAACCGGAATCAGAACTGAGGATGGATCGGTGCCATAGGGCTCTGCGGTCGAGACCGATGCCCTCAAATCCCCCCAGAGACGTTATCCTGCGGCTCCATTACTTCTCCATAAAGGAGGAGGTGAGCAGGATTGCCCGAGCCACCCCTCATATCACCTACGAGGGAATTACCCTCACGGTGTTCCAGGACTTGTCCCCCCTCACTTTGGCCAGACGGCGAGCAGTAGCCCATGTCACGAAGACATTAAGAGACCGGGAGATCCGGTACAGATGGGCTTTTCCATTTGCCCTTGTGGCCATTCAAAATGGCCGCCAACATGTACTTAAACACCCCTCGGAGGGTCCGTCCTTCCTGAAAAAGCTGGGGGTCAAGGGGACCTCGGACACCGCTCTGGGTGGAGACTCGGAGGTGAACAGGGCGGAGGTCTCACCGAGGAGATCGGGATCCTCTTCACCAAAGGAAAGAAGGCACGAGAAGGACGGGGGGCGGGGGGGCAAGAGTCCCTAAGACATTGAACTAATAAAGTTATGGCAGTTATATTGCGCCTGTTGCGGAATTCAAGAAAAGTTTATACCCCATAGAACATTAAAGTGGTCACCCTAGGTGTGGACAACGTTAGTGTTAAGATGCCAAGCAACGGGGGTCGGTACAATTGACTCCAAACCCATGGAACTAATACCCCCTCTTGGAATCTAAAATGGCTACCTCTTCCTTACCTGGGATGGAAGACGAGACAGGGCGCGAGGATTTCCATGGCGGCAGGGATTTCGGCGGGAGAGAGTGCTCCGTGAGCGGGTCCCGCCAAGAGAGCTGCCTTCAGATCCGCCTTCTCTCCATGAAGATCTGCCCCCGACTGAGCCCGCCTCGCCCAGCTCGGTGACGTAGCCGAGCCGGATCTCGCGAGATCGGGGGAGGAGACGCCTACAGCGGAAACAGCAGCAGACAGCGAGACGAGCAGGAGGACGCGACGACCCGGAAGTGGAGCGGTCCTCCCTGGCGGAGGCGCGTGAGTTCCGCTGCTGGGGAGAGGAGTATGAAGAGGAGAGGGGCGAGAGACGGGAACGTTTGCTGCGGGACAAGAGACTGAGGTCTCAAGCGTTAGAGGAGGTCTGCTGCAAGGGTAGATGTAGGGTTGTTAGGGGAGCAGCAATGACCTAGGTAGGAGGCAAGAATAGAAGCAGGTGGCGACTCGAAAGCGGTGTTAGGGGGCCTAGGAATATAGTATAACGCTGAACCGCTGGCAGGAAGGGGAGAATATAAGCGAGTTTCAGTATATGAGAAATAGACTGGTTCAGGGGTAGGCGAGACAACAGAAGGGGGGGAGGGGGGGTAGTCGACTTAAAGGGTTACTTAGTTTAGGGTTAAAAGAGATAGCGTAAGGAGAGAAGAGAGAGGAGGGATAGGGGTAGTTAAGGTTACAGTAGTAGATAGATTAGTGGTTAGCGGTAAGGTTTTGGTTAGGCATGACTGTCGGCGGGGGGGGGGTGGGTTGTTACCACTCTGCCTGCAGGTATGTGCGTCAACTCCAGGAAGATGGGCTTGGCCTACTTTCCTGGCAAAGACCCGGATGTCCATGGCCGGGACTCGGGGCCATGGAACTGGATCGGGTGGGAGGGGGGTCCAGAGAGAGAATATCTCTACCGGGCACTGAACCCGAGGTCCTACAGGACCAATACGGTTCTTTATGTTTTGATGTGTGATATGTATATGTGTTCTTTCCTCATATTTTATCCCTCCCTCACCCCAACCCCAAAAGGTGAAAGAAAGAAGAAGCTCTGCAGGTGCCAGCACTACAACTCACAAGTCCGTCAAGAGATCATAGGTCGGGGTAAGCGCAAATTTGATTGTAAACTACTACTACACACACTCCTCCTTATACAATGGCGGTAACCTTTTTATCCCAAAATGCCAAGGGGCTCAATAGTCCACACAAAAGGCGGGTCGCCTTTTCGGAGTTTAAAAGGAGAAGGGCAGATGTAGTCTTCCTCCAGGAAACCCATTTTAGTTCTCGGAACAGCCCAAAATTCCTAGACACACATTATCGAAAGATATACCTATCTTCAGGTGAAGAAAAAAAAAAAGGAGTAGCTATACTGATACATACTGCTGCGGCACAGTTTATTCGAGCATTTGCCCGTTCTGTGCCGCAGCAGTAGCCTGGCGCGCGCCCGAGTGTGACGGGCGCGCGCCGAAGCAGCGGAAGAGCGCCCTCCGATCGGGGCGCTCTCCCTCCCGCTGCCGGGTCCGCCGGGTCCCCCGGAACCCCCTGCCGCTGTCCCGCGATCGCGGGACACCAGGGCTCCCTCGGGGAGCCCCTGGACGCGCGTGCAGGGGGCGCACGCTCCCGAAGACGCGTGACCGCGCGTCTATGACGCGCGGCACGCCGAGGGGCGGCCACTAGCAAGCCGGGAAATCTCCCGGCTTGCGGATCTGGCCGCAGTGCAATTAAATGTGTCGCCAGTGTAATAACACTCCCTTTCAGGTCGAAAAGATCAAACGAGATCCTAAGGGACGATTCATTGTTCTGATAGGACTCCTCAAACAGAATAGAATAACACTGGCCTGTGTATACGCACCGAGTGAAGGGCAATCTTACTTTTTCGACACGTTCTTTAGGAAACTACAGCAGTGGGCGGAGGGACACATAGTCTTAGGTGGAGACTTTAATACGGTCATGGACCCGAGAGTTGATCGCTCCTCGTCTCAGCAACCCACGCGGAGTGAGGGAAATGTCCCTTTACTGAAGGGACTAAAACAACTTGGTCTTGTAGACATATGGAGAGAGCAGCACCACGGAGATCGTAGTTACTCCTTCTATTCACATCCCCATGACAGTTACAGTAGGATTGATCACTTCTTTGTGTGTGGCAGAATGGTACCACAAATATCCGACACGAGCATCCATGATATTACATGGTCAGATCATGCATCAGTAGAGCTAAGATGCAGTCAAATTGGGTCTGTTAAACCGGGAGCAAACTGGAAGCTAAACGAATCTATAATTAAAATACCGGATATACAGAAACAAGTCAAAGCTGAAATTTCGAACTATTTTCAGACAAACGAAGGCAGTGTGGAATCCCAGTCTATGTTATGGGAGGCTCACAAGGCCACGATCAGAGGGGTACTAATTGGTAAAGCTACGGGTAGAAAAAAGAGAAAGGAAGCCAAATTAACTCAGCTATATCAAAGGTTACACGAGCTCTCTACACTACATAACCGGACAGGTAGAGATGACACACTGAAGGAGTTGAAGGATGTTAGGATTGAATTAAATCTCCTCCTTACCTCCAGAGCTGAGAAAGACATGAGTTGGACGCAGAGGAAGTTTTATGAGAAAGCTAATAAACCGGACACTATGCTAGCCACCAGACTCCGTAATCGGAAACCAAATTTTAATATTCATTCTATTAAGACAGCAGAGGGGCGGGTCTCCTCTAACCCCAAAGTTATAGTAGGGGAGTTTGCGAAATTTTACACACAGCTATATAATGGGGAGAAGGTAGTTCACAACGCTAAGACAAGCAGTAAACTGCGGAAATTCTTAGCGGACGCTGCACTGCCACAATTGACCAGATTGGAGCGAGAGGCAATCCAACGCGACTTTACAGGAGAGGAATTGACAGCGGTAGTGAAAAATTTAAAGGCATCAAAAGCCCCAGGCCCGGATGGGTTCTCCAATCTGTATTATAAAAAAATTATCGGAGTCTTAGCTCCACATATGCTCCGGTTGTTTAATGGAGTATTAGCAGGAGAGCCTTTCACGGGACAGATGCTCCAGGCGTCAATCTCGGTAATTCATAAAGGGGACAAAGATCCCACAAATTGCCAAAGCTATCGGCCAATATCATTAATTAATACAGATGTTAAAATCTATTCCAAATTACTGGCCAACAGATTAAGTGTCATCCTGCCGAGGCTAATCCATCCGGATCAAGTTGGCTTCGTTAGAAATAGACAAGCGGACGATAATACTAGAAGGATTGTTGATATAATAGACTTTATAGGAGCCAATGAGATCCGAAGCGTAGCCTTAAGCCTAGATGCGGAAAAGGCCTTTCACAGGATTGACTGGCCATACTTGGAGTCCACGCTTGGAGCATTTGGGTTCGGAGGCATATTCCGGCAGGCAGTCAAAGCATTATATGCCGCACCAGCAGCTAATGTGGTCCACCAGGGGTTCCCTTCAGACTTATTTCCAATTAAAAGTGGCACGAGGCAGGGGTGCCCGCTGTCACCTCTGTTATTCGCCTTATGCATCGAGCCACTTGCAGCACAATTTCGGAACAACGCTGATATCTCTGGTGTATAAATCCACTCCCAAGAACACAAAGTGGCTTTGTACGCAGATGACATTATTCTAACTCTTACTAAGCCGCTCATCTCGCTACCCAATCTGTTCCAGCTCCTAGAGCGTTTTGCCCAGATCTCTGGATTTAAAATAAATCAGACTAAATCAGAGGCCTTAAGCCTCAACATACCTAGAGAGATGGAGAAGCTGATTGAGCTCAATTTTGAGTTTAAGTGGCGTCCCACATCCATGAAATACTTAGGAGTGCAGATCACAAGAAAGGTAGGCTCGCTATATCAAGCTAATTATCCGAGCCTGTTGAAGACTCTCAAAAAATAGCTACAGGAATGGAAGGCATATGGTATTTCTTGGTTGGGGAGAATTTACAGCGTCAAGATGAATATCCTTCCCCGGATTCTATATCTGTTCCAAACTCTCCCGATAGCCGTGGTACGAGCAGACATCACAGGGCTTCAAAAATCAATCTCGCAATTTATTTGGAATGGTAAAAAAACACGGATTAAAGTAAAAATGATGCAGAAAGCTAAGGAAGCTGGTGGCCTGGCGGTCCCGAGTGTTATATCCTACTATAAAGCGGCGCAGTTGTGCCAAATTACGCAGTGGCATGGAGATCCGGAGCTCAGGAGGTGGGTGGCGCTGGAGAAGGAGATGTGCGCCCCGCTTGAGCTCAAGGACCTGATCTGGTACCCGAGGACACGGGTGAAGGATGTACTCATACCGCTGACCTCTGTTCTTAACTCACTCTCGGTTTGGGAGGCTACTAAAGGTAACCGCTCGATAACCTCCAAAAACACACTTATGGCTCCCTTATACTGCTGCGGCCAAGTTTATTCGAGCATTTGCCCGTTCTTGGCCGCAGCAGTAGCCTGGCGCGCGCCGGAGGGTGACGGGCGCGCGCCGAAGCAGCGGAAGAGCGCCCTCCGATCGGGGCGCTCTCCCTACCGCTGCCGGGTCCGCCGGGTCCCCCGGAACCCCCTGCCGCCGTCCCCCACATCGCGGGACACCAGGGCTCCCTCGGGGAGCCCTGGACGCGCGTGCAGGGGGCGCAGGCTCCCGAAGACGCGTGACCGCGCGGCACGCCGAGGGGCGGCCACTAGCAAGCCGGGAAATCTCCCGGCTTGCGGATCTGGCTGCACTGCGATTAAGTGTGTCGCCAGTGTATGGCAACCCAGACTTTGCTCCTGGTTTAGCAAACAAGAGTTTCCCGTTATGGCGCAAATTGGGGATTAGGCGATTGAAGGACCTGGAGGCTAGTGGCAAGATTAAATCCTTCGAACTATTACAGTCGGAAACGGACATACCTAACACTGAATTTATGAGGTACCTCCAGGTTCGGGTATACTACAACGCACACCCGGTGAGACCACCGTTAACGAATTTTGAACAGCTCTGCGTGCGCGGTGCAGACACGCGGGGACTGATATCTGCCTTATACAGAGGGGTGGTTAATGCTGACACGGCTATGACAGCCAAACCCCGTTTTATGGTCCAGTGGGAAGCGGATTTACAGGGCACATTAGAGCACGAGGACTGGTCTGCGGTGTTTAAAGCCGCAGCTAGTAGCTCCATCTGTACAACATTAAAGGAGAACTCATATAAAGTGTTGTATCTCACCCCAGTTAGATTAGCAAAATTCATCCCGGGCTCTTCCCCGCTCTGCCCTAGGCAGTGCGGGGAACAGGGGGATTTGGTTCACATGCTGTGGTCTTGCCCGAAAATAGTGCCTGTCTGGACCCAGATCCGCGATTGGCTGCAGAGGATCTTCTTAGGGCTCAAAATTCAGCTGGACCCGTGGCTATTTTTATTAGGCAAACCTACAAATGATGTATCTAGATCGGGTAACAAGTTGATAGCACACTTTGCTACAGCTATGAGGTGTGAGACCGCAGCATTGTGGAATCAGAATGCAATTCCTTCTATAGCGAAAATCAGAAACAGAATTTGGTTCATATGCCGAATGGAGAAGTTAACGAGCTTAGTTAACGATTCGGCCGATAAATTCGAAAAGGTCTGGTCATTATGGCTGGCTCAGACTGATATCCAGGGGGTGAATGATGCCACAATATGGCTTTGATAGATTTAGATGAGTTCTCCTCAGATAGGTGACAGGGAGCTAGTTAGGACGGACGGACTGAAGGGATCCCCCCCAGGGTCTAGTGATACACTAAATAAATAACAACGAAAACTCGAAGTGGAACTATTCTAGGGCCCCCTATGAGGTGGTGACGGGCAAAGCGCTAGTGGCTGAGATGCTCCGCACCTGAAAACACGATAAAGGAGGTTATTCTTCGCTGATCCCTTCCTCCCCCCCCCTTCCCTCCCTCTCATTCTCCTCTGTCGTCATTAGTCTGTTGATGTATTGTCCTGTTGTCTCCCCAAGGTGTGTTCGTTTTATGTGGTTTGTCCTCGATAGTTAGGTGTATACTATGAATAGTTATCAACACCCTGTATTTTCGTGTCTGTATGCACAAAAAAACAATAAAGACAAAGTTGAAAAAAAATAAATGGTCTCCATTGCATACCTCTGTACACATCTCTTAGGCTGCGGCCAGGCAGGGAGTGGGCGCGCTGGCGCTTGTACGCTGCGCCCTGCTTGACCGGGCGATTCGTTGCTGGCTTGGTGTGTGCTCGTCTGGGGGCGTGGCCACGTCACTTAGCTGGTTCACCCTCATTGGGCGAACCGCTCACATGACACGCTTGCGAGCAGCAAAATCAAATTTGCTTGCTCTGAAAGCATCTAAGCGCCGAGCATGTGCAGGCGCTTGCCACACACATTGCTACAATGTGTTTCAGAGCGGCAAGTGTGAGCATGCCCGCCTGCTCAGCACCACCCTGGCCGAGGCCTTACAATGAGTAATAGCCGTTTCCAGTTATCTAATCTTCTACATGGCTTGCTACACAGGCCTATTATATTTTCTAATATTAGGCAAATTAAGCCCCCCACTCTTTCTTCAGACAAAATGTATTAATAGTGATTCTATTTCTCCCTTTCCCCCCAGATAAAACTAGAAATTGCTTTATTTAGAAGTTTAACATAAGTGTGTTTCAATAATATTGGTAATATCTGTAGAGGGTAAATTATTTTGTGAAACTGATCATTTTAACATCTGACATCTGCTGGACAAATGATGTGGTAAATTTTGTCACCCCTCTAATTCTGTGATTATTTTAAGAATGAGTGCCCTGAAATTATTTTTGTAAAGTTATTTACCCTCCGGATCAATATAGATTCCTAAATATATAAGTGGTTTCCTAGTTATCTTGAAGGGGCATTTTCCTTCCCATTTCATATGGTTTTTACTTGATAGGATTAGTATTTCAGTTTTAGCTGCGTCACCTGATGATGTTTCCTAAGGTAAGTTTTTGTATATGCCTCATGTTTGGAAGCCAAATTTAGCAACATTTGCATCCACATTGCTTATTAATTCTAGATGCTGCGGCCTCTTTCAAAAGGCTAGGAAACAATCTTCCCTATGCTTTAAAGTGGCCATATTCCTGTGTCCTTTCCTTATCACTATTTAGCCATCCGCCAGAATATTCCAGGTAAAATAAAGTCCTAACTCTCCTCTTCATGGAATGATCTACATTCAATTTCCAACATTCAAAATTCCAGAGGTGCTTGAATTAGTCTCTATGCAAGACGACACACAAGCAAACACAAGGTTCTGTTTCTTATTCTCTCCCCCTTCATAGCCTATTGCTTATTTTCTTTCTCTACTGAAAGCCGTTGGGCACCTGCACACCATAAATCAGCTATAATAAGAATTTCTGCAAATGCGCTGGTTATGTGTGATGACACTAACAAGCATTGCAAATTTGTTATATCAGTAAGATTAAAGACTATTTCCTTTTATGGATTTCCTCCTATCTTCTCTACTTTACTTGCCAGAGAAAAGCGTGTGTGCCAAGCATGACATGGTCTATGTGAAATCGTTATTAATCTTCGCAGTCTTAAAATAAAAACGTAATACATTTTATTCTTGCATGGGAACACCTATTTTGAGTCTGCAGTTGGAGTAAGTTAATCAGAGAAGAAGATGCAACATGTTCAACAAACACACTTTTGTAGTGTATGCTGATATACTAATGTTAAGAACAATTAATCAGAAACATGATGAGCACTTTGGGAAAGTTTTCCAGGGACGTTACTGCATTTAATCAACCTACAATCTATGTACAAACAAAAATCCCTGCATTTCTTTAGCTACAGGTACAGTATGTCTAGGACCGCCGACAGAGTTCCTGAGGGCCCAGGACTAGAGTTTTGACTGCCCCCCATGTCAGCAGCCTTGCAAGCCCCCCGCCCCTTGTCAACCTCCTCCCCATGCATTTCTGGGAGAAGGAGTGGCTCAGTGAGTAACTGAGAAACTGGCACTGAGAGTTTGAAGCAGGGGAGCCTGGTTCAATTCCCGGTGTCGGCTCCTTGTGACCTTGGGCATGTCACTTTATCTCCCTGTGCCCCAGGCACCAAAAAAAAACAAAACATAGATTGTAAGCTCTACGGGGCAGGGACGTGTGCCTGCAAAATGTCTCTGTAAAGCGCTATGTATAACTAGCAGCGCTATACAAGAACATGCTATTATTATTATTTCTCTCCCCCCTCTGTCTCTAACTCTTTCCCCTGTCTTCCTCACTCACCCCTATCACTCTCTCCCCCACTCCCGCTATTACTTAATCCCGTTTCCTCAATCAATCCCTCCTCCCACCCTGGCCATACACAAACCCACACACAATTCCCCATGGGCACGCACAATCCCCCCACAATAATTACCCCCCCACCCAGAAAATACATACAACAACCTGCCCATCCCCAAATGCATCCAACACTGCCCCTATCCTCAAATGCATAGACTCCCATCGCCAAATGCATACACCCTTCCCATTCCCAAATGCATACACCCTCCCCAATCCCAAATGCATACACCCCCCACATCCCCAAATACACACACCTCTCTACATCCCCAACACCCTCCCCATCTCCAAATGCATAACCCCCCAACATCTACAAATACATACACCCCCAACCCAGACATGCCCCACCCCCAAATACAAACAAGCTCCCCCACATCCCCAAATAAAACATCACCCAATTACCTTGGGGATAGTCTCAGTCCACTGATGCTCCCGCTCTCCTCAGCTGCTACGGGCCGCTCTTCTCAGCTGCTACAAGCCTCTCTCCCATGCTGCGCCGCACCTGCCCCTCTCCTCCGCACCTAGCCGGTGCATGCCGTAATTTGGGCCCGACCAGAAGCTGGCCTCAGCTTCCGACGCAAAAGAGAGGCCCGGTGCGGGGGAGAGGCGCAGGCTATCAGCATCTGGGGGGAGCCTGGGTCAGGTGGCACTTGTCCTGGCTCTCCCACCCAGTCGGCGGCCCTGGCTATGTATTCTCAGAACAAGGTGTTTCAACAGAATCCCAAAACGCCTCTGGCATCAAACTGGCTAAACAACCATACAGTATAATTATTCTTTGGTGTGAAGTTTAATTACAGATCTAGTCAGTGTCACAACTTTTAAGGCAGGGGTGTCAAACTCCCTTGATATGATGGAAACAACACAACTTTAGCACGAATGCAACCTTAGTCAGAGTGATGTATGTAAAGGCGATTATTACAATACCGATTTTGTTAGTGTCCACTGTCCTGCAGCCTAGAAGACTAGAAGGCAAAAAATCCTTCTTGGTAATCGTGCACGAAGAAACGTTCTCCTTGGTGCTGGAGCCCCAGATAACGATGTGGGCACTCTCCCATGAATATGGAGAGAACAGAAGAAATTGCTTCACATTTAGTGCATGTAGCTGCGGTGCTGACAAGGATCAAGGAAGCAGGGCTGACACTGAAGCCTGCCAAGCATCTAGTGGGTATGTCAGAGGTGTTGTATTTATGGCACAGAGTGGGTGGAGAGCACAGTGACGGTGACGGTGAAGGTGTACCCAGGCCAGTAAATAAATGTACTATGCCTGACTGGGTGCCCCTGAGCCATATTGGGGAATTGTGATTGTCAGCTCTTCAGCCCAGTAATGGCAGTAAAACTGTGCTTTTAATAAAAATGTCTGTCTCTCTCCCACCAGATATACAGTAAGGTGGCGAGAATAATGTTATTTCTATTGTAAAATGTATTTCAATAGCAGTGTTTTCCTGTAACCGCACAAAGGAAAAATGGTTTTAAAACCAAGAAGCCCGCAGCACAACGCATAGCGTTTGGCTAACTTCTGCTAGGAAGGTCCTAGAGCGCTGAGATTTCCTGGGAGAGTAAAATCATGACAAAAGGTTATAACACAATTTTTATAAAGTTTCATAAAAATTGATGAATGAAAGTCCCCCTATTTTAATTTTACCAACACTATAGGCATGGGGGGATTTTCCTTCAGACCGCCGGAAAGGAGGGAAACACTCAAGTTGTAATTGCAGTACTTTAGAAATGTTTGGCAGGAAATTCCTGCGAGGTGAGCAATGCATATGTAGCTAGGACTTCTAAGCCACCCGCTGGTTTGGTTCCCCAATGATAAGGTACAAAAAGAAAGAAAATGATTTGGAAGCGCAGTCAAAGGGGCAGTGGTAAAACTAAACACTTTTATAATAGATCGTGTCCCTAAGATCACAATCAATAACAATGAAAGATCACAATTGAATCAAACAATAACTATATTAAAATAAATACTGGTGTGCAAATGAAGCAAGTTCCTGCTTGTTGAGTCTCAGAGGGGTTAACAACGGGAAAATCCTGGCTTAAGATCAGAGTCCTTGGGACCCAGGAGACTGCCCCGAGATGAAAACGTGAACTGCCAGGGCATATGTTGGTTGAGAGAGGTGCCCCAGGGTTGAGCCAATGCTCAGTGTGCTCACCCTGAATCCACTGATCAGCCAATGAGATTAGACTCTGGAGAAGCTCCCGCTAAGAGAGGGGCCTTGAGGAGTACCTGGCAGCATCTGCAAGGGGATAGCTGCTACAGGAGATCTGCATGAGCCTGGATGAGTTCAGGTTCGATCGAGACTGACCCGGAGCAAGTCTGAGTCCCACTAAGAGGGAGAGCGGACGTTGACTGGAGGGAGAACCCTACAGTGTACAAAGAGGCCCTGCAGATCATCACCTGGAAGCCGCACGGAGTAGAGGCAACACTTTCACTGCGGAGGAGGATCGGAGGAGGTCAGACACAGCCCAGAGACAACCGGAAAGGGTCTATGCGTCATATCCGGAAGTGACGTCAGACCTGGACACCCGGAGGGCTGTGCGGTGCCAGCAACCTTTACAGCGTGACCGGAGAGTTTGTGTTTTGGAGAGAACCATCGGACCCCCACGGATCATCAGTGGACACGATCTATTATAAAAGTGTTTAGTTTTACCACTACCCCTTTGACTGCACTTCCAAATCATTTTCTTTCTTTTTGTACCTTATCATCAGGGACTGGGGTTCCTTGTTTAGGAAGCTGCGCTACAAATTGGGTTTTGATTTTCTTACACACTTATCAATTTAATTTTGCAAGACCCTTCACGCTCCGGATTGGTTCATGTCACATGATTTATTGTACATTCATTCAATATTTTTAGTCCCCTATTTTTAGTAGCATCTATATTTGGCGCACTCCATTTCCTTTTGGTTCCCCAATGTCTGGAAAAGCCCGTAGTTGAAAGCATTAGCCGACCAAAAGTGTGAAGTGGGGAGGGGCAATTCAAGTATCACCCATCTTAGCAAATGTCCCAGATGTCCGGTCGGCTCAGACAAAATGTCGCCAGGTAAAGGGACTTGGTCTGGTATGCTAAGCGGCAAAGGTGCGAGGTTCGCACATGGCCTTAGCAAACTACAAAGCCCTCTGCCGGGTTTTGCCAAGTAAGGGCAACCCTGGGATAGGTAGGAATATTATTCCCACAAACGAGATTGGCTGCAGAGGTTACAGATATGGATTTTTACTGCATAAAAATCCCTGCAGCCGACCGGGAGTCAGATTCATCAAAGCTGGATTTTAAACTTTGAAACATCGTAATCCAAGTCAAGAATTCGTAAGAACTAAAGAATCCAGAACCAATTCTACGGCGGTAGAAAATAGTAAGCAGCTGCGGAGGAGAAACAGGGGTTGCGAGAGGAGCCCCTATCCAAAGACTGTTTTCGGTTTTATTTGCGCACAACTCAAGCACCTGGGAAATTGTGCCTAAAGACTCAGTTTCTAAAGATTTCGTTTTGGAAATAGGAGATTTCATTTTGCCCCGTCTCAGTAAGTATATTTCAAGTGTTTTTTGCAAAAAATTGTGTGTATGTTCATTCTGTAAATAAATTACAATTTATTTTATCTCTTGCTTTGCTCAATCAAAGGATCCGGGTATTTTGGTGTTAAAAGGATTGGTCTCCTGTGACAGCCACCTTAAGCCAGAACCAGCCAAGGTGGAAACTCTAGTGCAATGGCCAGTACACCTAGGACCAAAAAGAAGGTCATGGCTTTTTTTTAGGTACCGCAGGCTACTATAGGAAGTTTGCCCCTCTGAATGGTGCCCTTGCAAAAACCCAGACTTAACATAGAATTGACTCCCAGTTCTGATAGGCTGGTCTCTTGCCTGTGAAAAAGCTTTTCAGGCACTGAAGACAGCACTGGCTAGTGCTCCAGTTCTGGCTCCACCAGATTACGTTTAAAACCAAAGACATAACATAAAACACAGACAAAGCTCAGTGCACATCCAGTAAAACTTATACATGGTACAGTGCCTAAATATACATGTATAGATAACTAATAAATAAAATTGTCTTTTAGTTTAACATGTTGGCCAAATTGTTGTAAGCCCCTGAGCCAACTGCACGGCAGACCACGTTTCAAGGGTCCCTAACACTAATATAGATTCTTAAAAACCTGTGCATTGCCAGGAAGAATGATTTATAATAAATATGTCAAAATTAGTTGCAAAGTTCTAAGTCTGATTGAAGCTTTTATTAACCTGTACATTACCGGGAAAAGCACTCTGTAATAGATCTGTCACAATCACACTGTATGCAAACAAGTTCCCCTGAGAGTGGGAGATGCCATGGAGTGAACTTTTAACCATTTAAATGTGGGAGGGAGTGATACAAAATTATCTGAGCAGGAGATTGCTAGGAGATGTGTCAGGGGACTGTGTCGGCACTGTGGGCTCAAAAGTCATCTTGCCTGAAATTGTCCTAAATCGGGAAACTCCAGTGCCAGTGAAGATAGAGGAATATTCTCTGGGCATTTCTTCTATTCCTCCTCCATCACAACCTTCACGGCTGCTCTTGCCGGTTTCACTCTCCTGGGGACCAGCCTACATCTTCACTCAGGCTTTTGTGCATTTAGGGGCCGCATGGAATTTTATTGATCAGGCATTTGCGCAACTCCACTCCCTTCCTCTTCGTACTAGGGAGAATCCATTAGCGGTAGTGGCCATTGATGGAAGACCTCTGATACCTGGGACCAACACCCTCAAGACTAAGCCTTTGCTGGTTACGGTTGGAGCACTTCACAAAGAGACACTGTAATTCTATGTTATTTGCTCTCCCTTGACTCAAGTGGTCCTCGGACTTTCCTGGTTGCGGCACCATAAACCTAAGATCGATTGGGTGACCATTTAAGTGACAGCCTGGTGACAACATCGCCATGGATCCTGGTGTCTCGCACCATCTCCGAGGTTCGACTACCTACAGAGACTTCCTCGTCATGCCTTCCAGTTTCTTACCAGGAGTATGCCAATGTATTCGACAAAAACACGCAGGGGAGTTATTGCCGACCTTATGATTGTGCAATCGATCTGCTCCCAGGGGCCATCCCTCCTCGAAGCCGCATTTACCCCTTTCGGAACCTGACGACAAGGCTATGCGGGAATACATTTCGGCGAACCTTCAGTGTGGGTTTATCTGAAAATCAAGTTCTCCCACTGATGAGGGTTTCTTCTTTGTTTCCAAAAAAAAGACATTCTCTCAGGCAATGTATCGATTACAGAGGCCTAAATAAAAAAAACGTAAAAAATTGGTATCCTCTACCCCTCATTTCTGAACTGTTAGACCGCTTACGCAAGGCCAAGATTTTCACCAAACTGGGTCTTCTAGGAGCTTACAATTTAATTAGGATCTTAGAGGGTGATGAGTGGAAGACAGCCTCCAATACCGTGAGTCACTATGAATATCTAGTCATGCCATTCGGCTTATGCAACACACCGGCCGTATTTCAAAATTTCATTAATAAGATCTTCCGGGATTTACTTGACCAATTTCTCGTAGTGTATCTGGATGATGACCTTATTTTTTTCCAGTTCTTTGACCGAACATCGGGCACAGGTTAGACTGTCCTCCAAAGACTTCGGGACCATTCCCTCTTTGCCAAGCTCGAAATGTCAGTTCGAACAAAAGAAGATTTCCTTCCTTGGGTAGTTTATCTCGTTGGTTTGAGATGGATCGTGCAAAAGTATCGGCAGTACAGAATTGACCTTTACCGACAGGCCTCAAACCAACTCAACGATTTCTTGGGTTTGCCAATACTACCGACGTTTTAATAGGAACTTCTCCAAGGTGGTTGCACCAATAACGGCTCTTACTAAGAAAGGGGCGAACCCTAAGATATGGCCCTCGGAGGCTCTTCTAACTTTTGAGAAGCTCAAGACTGCCCTTTCATCCACATCTGTGCTGATCCATCCAGATCCTACGAAACCCTTCGTGCTTGAAGTTGACTCATCTGATCTGGCAGCCGGAGCTGTCCTTTCTCAAATAAAGGATTTTCAGGGGAAACTTTACCCCCGTGCCTTCTTTTCCAAAAATTTGTCTGCCGTCGAAAGAAAGTATGATGTTGGGAATCTGGAACTTCTGGCCATGAAAATGGCTCTAGAAGAATGGAGACATTTGCTTGAGGGGTCAACTTCTCCGATAACAATCCTTACAGATCACAAGAACCTCAAATACATTGAAGGAGCAAAGAGACTCGGGAAGCGTCAGGCAAGGTGGGCTCTCTTCTTCACTCGGTTCAACTTTATGATCACTTATCATCCGGGATCCAAGAATGTCAAGGCAGATGCGCTATCCACGTAATTCGCTCCTGACGGTTCCAAGGAGATTGAGCAGGGACGCATCATCCCATCTTCACAGATTATCTCTGCCGTATCATCTTCACTTCCGCAACAGATTTCAAAGGCTCAGGCAGAGGATCCTAGGTCAACATCCACTCGTTCAAACTATTTATCCCTCCCCAATTTCGTAGTGAAGTGTTACAATGGGATCATAACTCCAAGACGGCTGGTCGCCCGAGAGTTAGGAAGACGTAATTTCGTTGAACGGATCTTTTGGTGGCCAGAGATCTGCAAAGACGTGAAAGATTTTTTGGCAGCCTGCATTGTATGCTCCCAGACTAAGGTGCCGAGGACATTACCCTGTGGGTTGCTCCAGTCCTTGCCAGTCCCCACCCGCCCATGGACCCACCTTTCCATGGATTTTATTGTGGAGCTACCACTCGCCAGGGGTATGACTACCAAATTGCTTCACACGCCAAGCCCACTTTGTTGCCCTTAAGAAGCTACCCACAGCTTGCTTCACACACCAGGCCCACTTTGTTGCCCTTAAGAAGCTACCCACAGCTTCAGAACTATCTGAAATCTTTATTAAAGAGATATTTCGTCTTCATAGAGTCCCGACGGATATAGTCTCGGACCGCGGATCCCAATTCGTTTCAAGATTTTGGAAGGCCTTCTGCTTAAGAATGGACTTCTCCCTTCATTTTTCTTCTTCGTACTGTACCATTCTCAGCCAACTGACTCACGGAAAGGGCCAATCAGTCCATAAAAAATTCCTGTAATGTTTTTTTTATCTAAACTACAGGACATCTGGGTATCTGCTCCCGTGGGCCGTGTTTTCCCGCAACTCTATGAAGCACGATTCCACACTGGAATCTCCATTCTTTTGTGCAAACGGGTACCGCCCTGCTGCCCATCCTCCTTCCAGTCCTCTCTCCGGAGTTCCTGCAGTGGATGATAAGATCCAGGAATTTCAATCACTCTGGAAGAAGATCCAGACCAATCTGACCAAAGCCACCATCCAGCAAAAAACCAAGGTGGATAAACGTCGATGACCACCTTCCCCATTTCAAATGGGAAATCAGGTTTGGCTGTCTACAGAAAATATCCGGCTGAAACCGCCTTCCTCCAAATTCAGGCCCAAGTTCATTGGACCTTACAAAATTCTGAAACAGGTCAACCCGGTGGTGTTAAAACTGGAACTTCAGGATAACTTAAGGATACCTCCAGTGTTCCATGTCTCCCTCTTCAAACCGTTAATCCAGAACGCTTTCTCTCCTCATATTCGTTTTCATCTTAGACCGTTTCTGGTGTAGGCCCAATAGGAATTTCAAGTACGCCAGATACTGGATTCACGTAGATCCCGTAGTGGGCTACAGTACTTGGTCCATTGGAAGGGTTATGGACTCAAAGAGAATTTATGGATTAAATCCAGGAATGTCGATGCCCCCAAACTGGTCCGGGTGCTTCATCAGAGATTTCCTACCAAACTGGCTTAGATCGCGCAGAGGTCTCTCCTAGAAAGAGCGGGGTACTGTAAGGATTCTGCCCGATCCATGCCAGGTTTTGCTGCCAGTTCGGTTTTTCCAGGTTGCCTACCCTTTCTGCTCAATTTGGCCATTGTGTGTACTGGCAGCCAGCTATATAAGGCTGCAGTTCCTGGTGGGAGTCGCCGAGCAAGGTTCTAATGTACAGTATACAGTTACTGTTGTCTTCGCTGTCACGCCTTACCCTTTCGTTTGTTTGGATTTCCCTGTTGCAGACCCCGCACCGTGACCCCAACCACGCTGCTTTCTGCCTGCCCTGACCTTTGCCTGTTCACTGGACTTTGCACCACTGCCGCCAGTCCTGACCTGCCTGCTTTCCGACTTCGGAAACTCTAACTGGACTCCAGAGCTCTGGTCCGTTATTCTGCATCCCTACGGGTCAGTTTCCTGAGTGAAGACGAGCACTGTCACAGCATTGCTGCAAAAGTTGAGGAAAGTGTCCAGTCTTCTGTTTGCAACCTACACTATCTTTATTTCACTGCAGATGAATCACTCCATACTGGCCTCAAGCCAATGGGAAAGTACAAAGGTTCATGCAAACGTTAAAGAAAACGTTAAAACAAATTGCTACCATCTAACACAAGGACCTGAACCAAGAGTTGTACAAATTGCTCGGAATCTAGAGTGCAACGAGTGCAATCTTATATAATTACAGCGCTAGAAGTTACAAGTTTTAACAGACCCCTACGTATCAAGCTGCCAAGTCCTCCAGTGCCATTATTTCCATGGCATCAGACTAGGAGATATACAGACCCTCATCTTCACAACAAAAAGCCTCCAATTGTCATTGGAGATTGGGTGCTGTGAAATAATTGATACTCCTTAATAATCTGTCAACTCCACATCAACGTGAACCTTCTCAAGTCATACAAAATAAAAGTACGCTGATCATTGCTCCTTCCATGCAGTAACCATAGTGACAAGTAATGTGTATCATTTTCAGGCAACACCCACCTTCCTGATCCACCTGACTGCTATACTAGTTCACCAGAGCCACGAGATCCAGCAGGCAATGCACCAGAACCAGAGGACCATCCTGAAACTGTTCTGTCGCAAAAAAACGAAATGTGGCTCACATATAATATACACAAAGGGATATGGGAAATATGGTAATTGAAATAATTTAAATATGAATATATTTGGCATATTTAAATGATCTTGTGTATGCTCACAGATATCTTTCCATTTGAAATGTAAGTGACTCTATTGGGAAGTATGTAAGTCAATGGTACTCTATTAAACACTCTTTCTTTCTGTTCTTCCGCAAAATTACTCTTTCAGGGTCTGAATGTTTTAAAATTATATATTTGCTGGCAAAACTTGCCAATTACACTAAAACCAGACACATTTAAGTTAATTTCACTAGTTCTAGTGCTACGTTGCAACAACATTTCTTTTTGTAACTTGTATTTTTTTATTGTTTTTCAAACAAAGAACAAAGGAGAAAACAAAAGAGAGGGGGGAGGGGTGGGGAGCGGGTACAGAAAATAACTTACTTACTGATATAATCTTGCCCGACCAGGATATCTGGTATCTTGACCAGATCCCTAGGTCTTTTTTCAAGCTTTTGATAAGATTTGGGTAGTTTGCTCTATAGATATCATCATAGTTACAGAGTTACATAGTTACATAGTAGATGAGGTTGAAAAAAGACTTCCGTCCATCAAGTTCAACCTATGCTAAATTTAGACAACAGATACTTTATCCTATATCTATACTTATTGATCCAGAGGAAGGCAAACAAAAACCCCCATTAAGGGGAAAAATTAATTCCTTCCTGACTCCAAGAATTGGCCATAGGATTAATCCCTGGATCAACATCCTTCCCATATATACTTATTTGGTATATCCCTGTATACCTTTCCCATATAAAAAGATGCCCAACATTTTTTTGAACAAATCTACTGTATCTGCCATCACAGTCTCCATGGGTAATGAATTCCACATTTTAACTGCCCTTACTGTAAAGAACCCTTTCCTTTGTTGTTGGTGAAATTTCCTTTCCTCCAACCTTAAGGGATGGCCAGGAGTCCTTTGTACTGCCCGTGGGATGAATAGTTCTTTTGAAAGCTCCTTGTATTGTCCCTGAATATATTTGTATATAGTTATCATATCCCCTCTTAGACGCCTCTTTTCTAATGTAAATAAATCTAATTTAGCTAGCCTCCCCTGCACTCTCTCTAGTTCCATAATGTCTTTTCTTAGGATTGGTGCCCAAAATTGTACTCCATATTCAAGGTGTGGTCTTACTAATGCTTTGTAAAGGGGCATAATTATGTTTACTTCTCTTCCATCCATTGCCCGTTTGATGCAAGATAAGATCGTTTGCCTTTGCAGCTACTGCATGACATTGGGCACTATTGCTAAGCCTCCTGTCTACAAGCACTCCTAAATCCTTCTCCATCAAGGATTCCCCCAATTTTTCTCCATTTAATTTGTAAGTCGCCTTTTTATTCTTGTATCCCAAATGCATAACCTTACATTTATCTGTATTAAACCTCATCTGCCATTTACCTGCCCACGTTTCCAGTCTCTCCAAGTCCTTCTGAAGAGAAATTACATCCTGCTCTGATTCTATTACCTTACACAATTTAGTATCATCAGCAAAGATGGAGACTTTGCTCTCGATCCCAACCTCAATGTCATTAATAAACAAGTTAAAAATCAGGGGTCCCAGTACCGATCCCGGAGGTACTCCACTCACGACTTTAGCCCAACCTGAAAAAGTTCCATTTATGACAACCCTCTGTTGTCTGTCCTTTAACCACTTTTCAATCCAGGTGCATATATTATTACTGAGTCCAACTTTCTTTATTTTGTACACCAACCTCTTGTGTGAAACCGTATCAAAAGCCTTTGCAAAATCTAAGTAGACCACATCAACAGCATTACCCTGGTCTAGATTCCTACTTACCTCCTCAAAGAAACAAATAAGGTTAGTTTGGCAAGATCTATCCTTCATAAATCCATCCTGACTATTACTAACAATTTTATTTTCCATTAGGTATTCCTGAATATTATCCCGTATTAAACCTTCAAGTAGTTTCCCTACTATTGAAGTCTGGCTTACAGGTCTGTAATTTCCCGGTTGTGATCTAGCTCCCATTTTAAATATAGGCACCACATCTGCTTTACGCCAATCTTGTGGTACTGAGCCTGTGGAAATTGAGTCCTTAAATATTAAATATAATGGTTTTGCTATTACTAAGCTTAACTCCTTGAGAACTCTTGGATGTATGCCATCGGGGCCAGGTGCCTTATTTACTTTCATTTTTTCAAGTCGTTATGAACTTCTTCCTCAGTTAACCAATTGTTCATTAAAATGGAGGTTGTGGCTTCCTCCTGCGGCACTACTATTGAACTTGAGTCTTCCCTGGTTAACACAGAGGCAAAGAATTTGTTTAATACCTCAGCTTTTTCCTTATCTCCAATAATCTGCCTACCCATCTCACACTGAAAGGGTCCTATATTTTCTTAAGTTCTTCAAGAACTTTTTACTTTCTATTGAACCTTACTTTCTATTGCAATCTTTTTCTCATTATCCATTTTTGCTAATTTGATTGCCCTTTTGCAATTTTTGTTACATTCCTTATAATTCTGATATGATGTCTCTGTCCCTTCTGACTTAAAGAATCTAAACGCCTTCCTCTTCTTGTCCATTTCCTCCCCTACCTGTTTATTTAGCCACATTGGTTTTGACATTTCTTTTATACTTATTACCCAAGGGTATATACTGATAAGTGTGCTTTTCTAACAATGTTTTAAAGACTGCCCATTTATCTTCTACATTTTTCCCTGCAAAAACATCATCCCAATGTATTACTACTAGATTAGACCTCAGTTTATTAAAATCTGCCTTTCTAAAGTTTAAAGTCTTTGTTGAACCCAAGTCATCTGTTTTTTGATAATTTATTTCAAATGAGACCATGTTATGATCACTGTTACCCAAATGTTCTAGGACTTGAATATTTGTTATTACTTCTACATTATTTGATATGACCAAATCCAGAACTGCCCCTCTCCTTGTTGGTTCCTGTTTGGGTCATATAATTGTCTTTAAGCACCCCCAAAAACCTGTTCCCTTTTGTTGTAGCGCTAATCTCATTGCCCCAGTCTGTCTGGATAATTAATATCCCCCATTATGCAAACATGACCCAGTTTTGAGGCCTTCTCCATTTGCAAAAGTATTTTAGCTTCCTCAATCTCACAGATATTTGGTGGTTTATAGCATATTCCCACAAACATTTTCTTTATACTTTTACCTCCACTGCTAATTTCTATTCACAAGGTCTCTACATTTTCATCATTCCCTTCATAGACATCATCCCTTATAATAGGTTTTAGATCCGGTTTAACATATAAACATACTCCACCTCCCCTTCTATTTGTTCGATCCTTCCGAAAAAGAGAATAACCCTCTAAATTAACTGTCCAGTCATGAGTTTCATCCCACCATGTTTCAGTAATGCCTATGATATCATACTGCTCCCTTGCAGCTATTAATTCAAGCTCCCCCATTTTATCTGTCAGGCTTCTTGCATTAGCAAGCATACATTTCAGTTTTTTTTCAGCCTGTACTATTATCTTATCTGCTCCTTCTTTACTGTGCCCACTTTGTTTAGTTTTTCGAAGTTTTCTAGTATTATCTGTATTTACTATGGGTGTCTCACTGCTTGTCAAACTTGCACTTGCCCCCATTCTACCTCCATACCACCTTGTATCCTCATCTATTCCATTTAGTTCATTATCTGTTTCATTCCTCTCCCCCCTCTATCCTAGTTTAAAATCTCCTCCAACCTTTTTAGCATTGTCCCCCCTAGCACAGAAGATCCCTCTTCATTGAGGTGCAATCCGTCCCTAGAATATAGATGGCACCTCTCAGAAAAGGAGTCCCAGTGCTTTAAAAACCCAAACCCCTCCTTCCTGCACCACTTTCTTAGCCATGCATTAACCTCCCTGATCTCTGACTGTCTCCCTGCGGTAGCGCATGGCACGGGTAGTATTTCAGAAAATACTACCTTGGAGGTCCTTGCCTTAAGCTTTTGGCCTAGATCCCTGTAATCATGTTTTAGGACCCTCCATCTTTCTCTAACTGTCATTGGTGCCAACGTGTACCAAGACTGCCGGGTCAATCCCAGCCCCCCCAACAATCTGTCTACCTGATCCGCAATGTGCCAAACCCGAGCACCCGGGAGACATCATAATGTCTAGTTATGTACACTCCCAGATATCTCATTTTGTCTGGCATCCATTTTATTGGGAATGTTTTCTTTAGTGCACTTTCTGTTTCTATAGGTATGTGTAGGCCTATAGCCTCTGATTTAGTGTGATTCACTTTGAAGTTTGATAATTTGCCAAATTCGTCTAATGCATCAAATAGGTTTTTTAGAGAAGTTTCTGGGTTAGTCATGGAAAGTAAGGTATCGTCTGCGAATAAGGACAATTTGTATATATTGCTTCCTATAGGCACTCTCTCTATCCCCTGGTTCTCTCTAATCCTTGATGCTAATACTTCAATGCACATGGCAAACAGCATAGGTGAGAGTGAGCATCCCTGTCTAGTTCCGTTGGAGACTTTAAATGGTGCTAAAGTGTAGCCTGAGGTACGTACTGTAGCTATTGGGTTGGAGTATAACGCTTTAATGCCCATGATGAAATTTTCGTGTATGCCCATCTCTCTGAAAACTCGAAACATAAACGACCAGTCCAATCGGTCAAAAGCCTTCTCGGCATCTAGCCCCAGGATCAGGGTGGGGCGTTGGTTCGTATTACTGTTGTGAATGAAATTAATTATTCTCCGAATGTTATCGGAAGCTTGACGTTCTGGGGTGAACCCCACCTGGTCCGGATGGATCAAGGTGTTTAGTACTCGGTTCAATCTAGTTGCTAAAATTTTGGCGAATAGTTTTATGTCTGTGTTGATCAGAGAGATGGGCCTATAGCTAGAACATAGCGCAGGATCTTTCCCTTCTTTTAGTATGACGATAATGGAGGCTTGTAAGGATTCTTTCGGCGGGGCTTCACCATCTAGAATCTTGTTGAACCATCGGACTAGGTATGGTCTCAATATGTTTTCAAATTTCTTATAGTAGAAGTTAGTGAACCCGTCTGGGCTTTAGAGTTCTTGAGGGATTTAATAGCTGCTGATACTCCTCAAATGTTATTGGGGCTCCTAAATGGGCAGATTCTATTTCATCTAGTTTGGTTAATTTTTATGCTTTTATGTATTCATCTTGTTTTGTTTCTAGCTCCATATTATCTCGGGCTGGGTTTGTCAGGTTATATAAGTCGCTGTAGTATTGAACGAACTCTTTATTGATTTTGGCTGGGTTATACAGTGGCGACACAGTTTATTCTAATGCGACCAGAGCCGCGAGGTTTCCCGGCTTTGTTATTAAATTCCCTTGGCGTGCCGCGCGTCACCAATGCGCGGTCACGCTTCATCGGGAGCGTGCGCATGCCCAGGGCTCCCCGAAGGGAGCCCTGGTGTCCCGAGATGTGGGGGAAGGTGGTGGGGGGCTCCGGGGGACCCGGTGGACCTGGAGAGGGGAGCGGGATGCCTCGATCGGAGGACCGATCCTCAGAGGCTCTGGCGCGCGTGCGGGACAACCTGGCGAGCGCCCAGTATCTGTCGCGGCCGAGACCGGGCAAATGTTAGAATAAACTTGGCCGCGACAGTAAGTTAAATTATTTTGGTTTGTTTTAATGCTACATATATTAAGGCTCGCTGTTTTATTTCAGAGTTTGGCTGCCAATTGTCTGTCTGCTTTGTTGCCTTTTTCATAGAAGGTCTGGTTTGTCCACCTCATTGCTTTCTCGGTGTCTTCTATCACTATACCTTTAAGTTCTGATCTATCTTTATCAATCATGGCTCTAACGGGATCAGTTGGATTTTGTTGATAAATCTCTTCGTTATTACTAATGCTATAATTGAGGCTGTTTATCCTCTTTATTTTCTCCCTTTTCCTATAAGAGGCAATGCAGATTACCTTGCCCCTTAGAGTGGCTTTGTGCGCTGCCCATAGTGTGCAGTCGCTGACTTGGCCGTTGTCGTTTAGTGAGAAATAATCTCACATGTCAGTTTCTATGGCTTTTTTGGTTTTTGGTATCCTGAGCAGAAGATCGTTCATACGCCAGAGTGTGCCTGTCAGCCTCTGGTGCATGTCTCTTATGGTTAATGATACCGGGGCGTGGTCTGACCATGTTATATTGTCTATATCTGCTTTTGTTATCCGGCCAGCCAATTCTCTAGATATAAGGATTGTATTGTATGTCTTTATTGTATTGTATGTCTTTATTTATAAAGCGCCATTAATGTACATAGCGATTCACAGCAGTTATACACGTGGTAATCAAATAAATAACAGATAATATAAATAACAGATCATGGGAATAAGTGCTTTAGACATAAAAGTAACATTAAGGAAAAGGAGTCCCTGCCCCGAGGAACTTACAGTCTAATTGGTAGGGGGGAGAATGTACAGAGACAGTAGGAGGGAGTTCTGGTAAGTGCGTCTGCAGGGGGCCAAGCTTTATGTATCATGTGTTCAGAATATCCACAGTGCTATTCATATGCTTCTTTAAGCAAGTGCGTCTTAAGTTGGGTTAAAAGTGGATAGAGAGGGTGCTAGTCGGGTACTGAGGGGAAGGGCATTCCAGAGGTGTGGGGCAGTTAGTGAAAAAGGTTTAAGGTGGGAGAGGGCTTTAGATACAAAGGGGGTAGAAAGAAGACATCCTTGAGAAGAACGCAAGAGTATGGATGGTGCATAACGAGAAATTAGGGCTGAGATGTAAGGAGGGGCAGAAGAGTGTAAAGCTTTAAAAGTGAGGAGAACAATGGAGTGTGAGATGTGGGATTTGATCGGAAGCCAGGAGAGGGATTTCATGAGGGGAGATGCTGAGACAGATCTCGGAAAGAGTTCAGTGATTCTGGCAGCAGCGTTTAGGATAGATTGTAGGGGAGACAGGTGAGAGGCAGGAAGGCCGGACAGCAGGAGGTTACAGTAATCAAGACGGGAGAGAATGAGGGCCTGAGTCAGAGTTTTAGCAGTCGAGCAACAGAGGAAAGGGCGAATCTTTGTTATATTGCGGAGGAAAAAGCGACAAGTTTTAGAAATGTTTTGAATGTCAGGGGCGAATGTGAGAGAGGAGTCGAGTGTGACCCCTAGGCAGGGTGCTTGGGCTACTGGGTGAATGATCGTAGTTCCAACAGTAATGTGGAAGGAGGTAGTAGGGCCAGGTTTGGGAGGAAGTATGAGGAGCTCTGTTTTAGCCATGTTGAGTTTAAGGCGGCGGAGGGCCATCCAGGATGATATAGCAGAGAGACATTCAGAAACTTTGGTTTCTACAGCAGGTGTAAGGTCGGGTGTTGAAAAGTATATTTGTGTGACGTCAGCATAGAGGTGATAATTAAACCCAAAAGATGTTATTAGGTCACCTAGAGAGAGTGTATACAGAGAAAAGAGAAGAGGTCCCAGGAAGGAGCCCTAGGGTACCCCCACAGAGAGATCAATAGAGGAGGAGGAGGTGTTAGCAGAAGAGACACTGAAAGTACGATGGGAGAGGTAAAAGGAGATCCAGGATAGAGCTTTGTTCTGAATACCAAGAGTATAGAGAATGTGAAGGAGAAGAGGGTGGTCCACGGTGTCAAATGCTGCAGAGAGGACGAGTAATATGAGCAGAGTGTAATGACCTCTGTCTTTGGCAGCATGGAGGTCGTCAGTTATTTTAGTGAGGGCTGTTTCCGTGGAGTGAGCCAGATTGTAGAGGGTCTAGGAGAGAATAGGTGTTGAGAAAATGAAGCAAGTGAGAGAATACAAGACGTTCAAGGAGTTTAGAGGCAAAAGGCAGGAGGGAGACAGGTCGATAGTTAGAAAGACAGGTAGGGTCAAGCTTGCTGTTTTTGAGTAATGGTATGACTGTTGCATGTTTGAAGAAGGATGGAAAGGTTCCAGAGCAGAGGGAGGAGTTAAAAATGTGTGTGAGCGTAGGGATTATAGTAGGAGCAAGAGGTTTTAGGAGATGGGAGGGAATGGGGTCAAGAGGGCAAGTGGTAGAGGGAGAAGAGGCGATCAACAGCGACACATCCTCCTCTGAGACAGTGGAAAAAGAGTCAAGGAAGGCAGGAGGAGAGTTAGGAAGAGGTGTAGGATGGGAAGAAGAAAAAGAGGGGATGTTCTGACGTATGGATTCCACCTTTTCCTTAAAATAGTCAGCAAAGTCCTGAGCAGAGATGGAGGAAGGTGAGGCAGCTGAGGGTGGTTTGAGTAGAGTATCAAAGACAGAGAACAGTCGGCGTGGGTTAGACTTGTGCATGTTGATTAGTGAAGAAAAGTAGGCTTGTTTAGCTTGCGAGAGGGCAGAGTTGAAACAGGATAGCATAAATTTGTAGTGAAGGAAGTCTGCGAGAGTATGAGATTTCCTCCAGAGGCGTTCAGAGGAACGAGTGGAGGAATGCAGCATGCGCGTGTGGGAATTTAACCAGGGTCTAGGGTTAGAAGGGCGAGTGCGGCAGAGAGAAAGCGGGGCATGTAGATCAAGAGAGAAGGACAAGGCAGAGTTGTAGTTCCTGACCAGGTTGTCAGGGTCTGTAGCAGAGCTGAGAGAGGAGAGGGAGGAGTGTAAAGTGGACTCAAAGTCAGGTAAGTGAATAGAGCGCAGGTTTCTGCAAAACCGGGGGGGTAGACGGAGGTGGAGAAGGGGATAAGCGAGAATGAAATGAGGTGATGGTCAGAGAGAGGAAAAGGGGAAATTGAGAAATTGGAGAGAGAGAAGTTTTTAGTGAAAACCAGATCTAAGTAGTGGCCATCCTTGTGGGTGCTGGCTGCAGTCCACTGTTGAAGGCCAAAAGAAGAGGTTAGAGAGAGAAAGTGGGAAGCCCAAGGGAGGGGGGGGGGGGGGGTCATCAATGTGGCAGTTGAATTCCCCAAGGAGAAGAACAGGGGAGTCTGAGGAGAGAAAGAAAGAGAGCCAGGATTCAACGTGAGAGACAAAGGCAGAAGGGGGATGAGTAGAGGTAGGTGGGCGATAGATGACCGCCACGTGGACAGGGAGAGGAGAGAAGATCTGGACTGTGTGAACCTCAAAGGAGGGAAAAGCAAGAGAGGGGGGAATAGGAAGAGTTCGGTAACGGCAGAGAGAGGAGAGCAGGAGCCCCACGCCTCCACCCCTGCAATCAGGGCACGGAGTGTGGGAGAAGGAAAGGCCACCGTAGGAGAGGGCAGCTTCCAGAGCACAGTCAGACTGAGTGAGCCAGGTCTCAGTTATAGCAAATAGAAGCAGGGAGTGAGAGAGAAAGAAGTAATGCACAGAGAGGAACTTGTTAGAGAGGGTGCGAGCATTCCAAAGGGCACAGGAGAAAGGGAGAGAGGAGGGAGGGTGGCAGGGGATGGGTATGAGGTTGGAGGGGTTAACACAAGAAGGAGTAGAAGTTGCATGTGGGAGGCGAGGAAGAGAGCAAGTAGAAATAAGGCACGGACCAGGATTGGGAGAGATATCCCCAGAAGCAAGGAGGAGAAGCATGGAAAGAAAGAGAATGTGTGAGGATGAATTTTAGGGGTGTGTTTTATTGCAGGGTGTATAGTTGTGTTGTGTGGTGATAGAGGGCGCAGGTAAGAAAGGAGTTCATGTGAACTGAGAAGTGGGGAAGAAAGGAGAGATGGAGATATATGAATAGAGTTAGAGACATAAGGATATAGTCAATGCGGGTGTATTGCCTATGTGGGGCTGAGTAGAAGGTAAATCCTTTGGTTATGGGGTTCATTAATCTCCAAGAGTCGACCAACCCGCTCGTTTTTATGTTTTGTTTAAGGGCAATTGAGCTCCTCAATCTCGAGTGGTCCTCTTTGCTCGTGAGTCTCGCCTTGTCTTTAGTTCAATCTATAACTGTGTTAAGATCACCTCCAATTATTAAGTAGCCCTTCTTGTTCTGGTTTATTATGTCTAAGGCCTCATTGATGAAGCTCTCCTGGTCGGTATTAGGGGCGTATAGGCATACTAGCGTTAGTTCAGCTGTGCCCAGTTTGCCTGAAACAATTAGCATTCTGCCGATCTTATCGCTTTTTATTTTTTCTACTTCAAAGGGGACGCTGGTTCTAATCAGGATGGCTACTCCTGCTTTTTTAATCTATCGCTGGTGAGTGGAAGATTTGGTGGAAATTCCTATCTTTTAACCGGACCGTATCTTCTCTATTTAGATGTGTTTCCTGAATCATATGTATGTCGCTTTGCCTAGCTTTGAGATCCCTAAACAATAGTCTCCTTTTCATGGGTGAGTTTAGTCCCTTTACATTCTGGGTGTTTAGCTTTAGTAATTTAGCCATGTACTTGTGTAAGATATCTTGCGTAGGTAAGCGTTACGGCCATCTTTTTGTTATTGGGTGTCCTTTGAGGGTTTACAGGTTGCCTAGATCCTATTTTAGCTTGTTTTTTGGTTGTCTCTCTTCAGGTTTATACAAGTGTGTATTGATTGGGATGGAATGGGGTGTGTGGGGTAGAACTAAAATAACCTTGGGGGGTTTTAACCTGGTATGGGGTAGGGCCCTCTGTTGCTTTGGGCCTATGACTCTGCTTTTAGGGTGTTTGGGACATGCAGAGTCATGAAAAAGTGAAGGGTGTGTGTGGGGTGCAATGTGGTACTTGCAGTCTGAAAGGTTGCGAACGTATACAGTCAGCATCTCTGCTTGGACCCGCATCGGTTGACCGGTTTGTTGGGTGACGTTCCTTTCTAGTGAGACAAAATGGAACTAGAACACATATATAAAGATATAAAACACAACAGTCAAACTTTTGGAACAATCATAACGTAAAATGGAACACGGTTACATTGTTAGTTAAGCTAAACAAAGTCTTTAGAGGAATAATAATGGCTTATTCCTGCTTCTATCAAGTGTTTAGTTGTTCTACTCTCTTTTTCTCTCCCTCGTGCCCCCCGTTGCTCGCAACCTTCTATGTGAACCGGCATAGAAAGTCCGGGGTGGGTGCACCAAGTGGGATGAGCCTGTCTCTCCTATGCTCTCAGAGCTTTGTCAAGTTCAGGCTACCAAGCCTCAGTGTTTGAGGCATGGTAAGTTATCTTGGGTTCCTTGGCACTCTGGACCACATTTCTTGTCTCGGCTGTGGGCGTGTCCTCGTTGTGCCGCTCTTTAATTCCTCTGGAATCTCTAGGCCCATCGTGGACATGAATTCCGGTCCTTCCTCTGGGGTTCTTAAGGTGGCTTGTTTTCCCTTGTGTGAAGCTTGGAGGCGGAAGGGGAAGCCCCACCTGTACCTGACGTCCTTACTTCTCAGGTAGCTTGTGATTTCTCTGAGTTCGCGTCTTTTGGCGATTGTTGTTGGTGCGAGGTCTGAGAAGATCTGTAGTTCTGCATTTTCAAAGGTGATCTTGTCTAGGTTTCTGACGTTGTTGAATATTTCCTCTTTGATGGTATAATAGTGGAGCCTTGTAATTATATCTCTGGGCCCTCTGTTTTCGAATTCTTTCGGTCTGTTATTCTGTGGGCTCTGTCCAGTCCCAGCTTAGCGTTGGTAGCTACAGGGAGGATACTCTGGAATAGTCTGTTGAGGTAGGGCTTGATTTCTTCATTGGGGACTGACTCTGGAATGTTACAGATTCTGAGATTGTTCCTCTGAGATCTATTCTCTGCCTCTTCTCGGGCATCCTGGAGTCGGGCAATCTGTTCTTTTATTTGGGATATTTCTCCGTCGGTCTCCACTTGCTTTTCGGTGACCTCCTCCACAGCTACCTCCAGTCCTGTTGTCCGTTCTTTCACCTCCACGACCCTGGTATGGAGGCTCTGCATTGCGCTTTGCAGCTCCTCGTGGAACGCCTGCTTTATTTCTTTAACCCAGGCTTTTAGCTAATTTCTGATGTCTGGGCTTAGCTCTGCATCGGAGTCCGAGTCCATTTCCTCTGGATCTAGGGCTTTTGCTGCTTTACCTTTGCCTGTTAGTGAGGGCGTAACGCTTCTTTTCGTGAAGAACATGGAGGCTTCTGGTTTACCGGACTTTCTGGGGGGAGCCATGTCGTCGGTGCTCAGCTGGAGGGTGTGCGAGTGTATCAGTCCTCAATCTTTCTTTTTATGCTTTATTTGTCTGCGTTAGGTTATAGAAACTCGGAGAAAATCTTGTTCTTCTTCTGGGCTTATTTCAGTACCACAGTTGCATCCCCTCACTTGGACATTTTGCTAATGCATGGGTCTAAGTGCATAAACCCTGGTTCTTAAGAGTTTTCGTCGGAGGTTGGGAGAGGGGGGGAAGGGGGCGTCCATGTGACCGGCTGCTCAGCACTTAGTTTCAGGTTTTGATGTTCAGATAGTGCACGTGTTATGTAGCTTGATGTTCAGTCCATTTTATTTAATAGATATCTATACATATATATTTAGGCACTGTACCGTGTATAAGTTTCACTGGATGTGCACTGAGCTCTGTCTGTGTTTTATGTTCTGTCAGTAGGGTCTCCCACAGATCACTCTGGGTTATCCTCTCTTCATCATCATTCAGATCACCGGCGGCCACCAAAGTGTGCAATGTATAAAATGTTTAATTCTTTGCTTTAGGGTTCAATGTCTATTTGCTGTGGTCACTTGTTGGGGGGAGAGAGGGGGGGCACTCTCGTATCTTCACTCTTGGCTGGAGTTGCTCTGAGGTGGGGACTGGGGGGGGGGCAGACTCCCCTCTGCCAGCTTTCCTTAAATGTGCAGACTGAGTGGCCTCTGCAGGGAGCTGACCACTGAAGCACCGTTTGCAGACCGGAGGTGGGGGGTGAACCAGATGTCCACAGCATACTCTCTTCCGTCACAGTGTTGTGATACATGCATTATTTGAATGTTTTTATTATAAGTGTACATTTTTAAGCCCTATAAAAGTTATGTTTTTAAGATTGGTCTGCACTATGGATACTTTTCCTTCTTTACATATACCACTGTTGCTGAGATTGGAGGTGTTCACCCCATCCGGAATAGGAGTTCCTCTTCTCGTACAGAAATTGTTTCCAATTGCCCGTTTTTTATCTACATCTTGTGAGTAGGCTGTGCATATGAGCCAAGACATATCACATAGCGAATTCACAATTGTTTTATTGTCTACACTTAGATTGTTCTTTTGTTTTATTTCCCTTTATGCTCCCCCTGGATTGCGAACAGCATGACCAATCATGAGCCAGACCTGGTGCCCTCCTCCTGGCAGTACTTAAAGGCAGGACCGCCCTAAATGTAGTAGTATCCTTCTCCCATTGAGGAAGGCAGATCACACAACAGGGAGCCTGAGATTAGGGCCTTCCCTTGTACTCTTCCCTCCGGGGGATATAGAGTACGGACCATACCTCTGCCTCTGCTAGGGAGATGGGGAAGAGCTAGGACGGCTGCGGGTGCCCTTGGTTTATAGTGGCGGTCCAGGGACCATCCTTCAGTGAGAGCGCTGCATCGGGCAGAAGCCTGCCGTGTAACTGTGCTGTACAGAAGACAAACAGTTCTTGTTGTTATATACCTCCTGCCTGGTTATTAATACCATTTAAATGAACACAGAATTGTGTAGTTTTTTTCCATTTATAACTCGTGTTAGTGAAAATAAATGATTAGAGTAATATTATTTATAATAGCCATACTGTGAAAATAATATATTTTGTTAGTCTATATTATTAAATATCCGTCCTGGGACAAATACGTTTTGGTTGAAACATAGCAATTTAATGTTGTGCTAACTATAATGACAGACTAACTAAGGTTTACAACAAAAGACAGGGGTGCCCAATGCTACATCAAATTGACAAAACATATACATGGTAATAAGTATAAAGTTTAAGTCTGCATGCCAAACGTTCACAGTTTTAGTGTTAGGACCTGCATTTTTGGTTATACCTTGACGTTTCGTATGCACCTAGATGTGGTCAGGCATTTTTGGAAGGGAGAACCTTAGATCAGCCCAAGACAGTCAGGAGAGACATTACAACCAAAATGCTCGCATAAGAGTGTTTCACCCGGGGGACCAGGTAATGTTATTACCCAGTTGTGAGAACAAACTCCTAGCAAGGTGACATGGCCCATTCAAAGTACTCTGCCGCACCGGTGATGTGGATTACGAGATCTCTGAATCAGGGTCCAGGAAGGGTAATCAAATTTACCATGTGAACTTGCTGAAACCCTGTAAGGTGCAGAGGTCTCTGTTCATACACCCGGTGGAAGAGGAAACAGACCTGGATCCTGAGCCCCCACAGGGGAACACCGTTGGTGAGGATCAAATCCCTATGGGTAGCCAGTTGTCCACTGAACAAAAAGGGGACTTGTTAGAAATATTTAAACAATTCAATTATTTTTTTTCTGATTTACCAGGGCAAACGTATTTAGTTTCACATGTGATAGAGACAGTACCTTGAGTAAAAGTACTTTCTCGTAACAGGTTGCCTGAAAGCCGTTAGGCCCTTGTAGAGAAGGAGGTACAAGACATGTTAAATTTAGGTTTGATTGAGGTGTTGTCCAATAGTTATGGTCCCTAAACCATATGGGAAGGTAAGATTTTGTGTAGACCTTTGAATGGTCAATGTGATATCCAAGTTTGATGCATATTCGATGCCAAGGGTGGACGAGTTAATCGACGCCCTTGGTACAGCGGAGTATATATCCACGCTGGACCTAACAAAAGGATACTGGCAGATACCTTTAGAGGAGTGCAAAACCGCCTTTGCCACTCCCATAGGTTTATACCAGTTTGTGACACTGCCATTTGCACTGCATGGAGCCTCAGCCACTAATGTATAAAGTGCTGAGACCTCACAGGGCTTATGCCGCAGCCTATGTAAATAACATTGTCATTTATAGTAAACACTGGCGGGCCCTTCTATATAGGTTGAAAGCGGTCCTCAGGTCTCTAGAGAGGCAGGGCTTACAGCAAACCCTCAGAAATGTGCCTTAGGTAAGGCGGAAACCAAGTAGTTGATTTATGCAGTGGGAGGTGGAAAAGTAAGGCCACTAGCCGACAAGGTAGCTGCCCTGAAAGAAGTTCCGACCCCCCCCGAACAAAAACAGACACGCTCTCTGTTGGGTTTAGCAGGGTACTATCGGCGGTTCATCCCTAACAAATCTGAAGTTGCAGCACCACTAACCGACCTCACAAAAATGTGGGCTCCTACACACAAGTGGTATGCTCGAGGGAGTGCCAGAGAGCCTTTGAGGAAGTAAAACGGTGTCTATCAGAGGGTCCTGTCCTTAAAATCACAGACTTTAATAGGCCTTTTATTGTACAAACCGATGCATCAGAGATAGGGCCAGGGGCAGTGCTGTCATAACAGTTTGAGGGAGTAAAACATCAGATCCTTTTTCTGCGTAGGAAATTGTTACAGACAGAAAAAAACTACTCAATGATTGAGAAGGTGTGCCTCGCAGTAAAGTGGGCAATTGAGGCCTTGAAGCATTGCCTGGCAGGAGTCCACTATACTTTGGTGACACACCATGCTCCATTAAAGTGGTTATATACAATGAAAGACTCCAATGCTAGGTTGACCAAGTGGTATATGGCCCTTAAACCCTTCTTGTTTGAGATTCAGCACAGGCCTGGAAAGGAAAATGTGAATGCCGATTTCTTCTCTAGAGAAGGGGTGGATGTTCGGGCTTCAGCCATGCGTGTCCCCAACCACACACTAACAGGGGAGGAATGTAAAAGCACTATGCCTGGCAGACCTATGTTTAGGTCTGCAGTGCAGCAGTTACCAGGTTAAATTTCAGCTGGAAAAAAGTTTGGTTAATTGGTCAGGTTCCAGCTACCTCATTAAGGGGCTTTAAAAACGCAGGCTGCTCACACATGCCTGGCTGTCTCAACCAGTGAGATACTGGAACGCTGGAGTAAAACTGCTTGCTACAAGGTCAGACTTATCCTATGATATATCGTTGCTTATTGCTACTCTGGACCTTAAACAGCCCTTGCGGGGAAAAGGGTAAAGCAACTCAAGATGAAGTTGAGGAGGGGGAGAGTGTTTGCGTAGCTGCAAACACTGGGCTGAAAGCTGGTCTTATATACAGGGGCTCTCCCATTCTTGTCTTCAAAGTCCTTGTTGTTCGCCTGACATATCGTGTTCCAAAGCTACATTCCATAAGTGTGAGCCGAACGGAGCATTGGCAGTGAATTACACAGAGGGAAATCTCGCGAGAGCCGTACAAGACCGGATCACCTGATGCGGAAGCACTCGCCGGTGTGAGGAGGTCTGGAAGTCGGCGTTCTATACCACGAGTGTGAGAGACTCGCAAAACACTCTCTACTGCCCGTTTTTAACTCATAGAATGTGAGTTAAATACCTTTGTTTTTTACCCTTAGATGTTTTATTAAAAGGTTTTACACATATGTTTCTCCTTTTATTCCCTACCCATCCCCTTATACGAGATCCACATCAAGGTATAGTCTGCTAAAACAGACTCAACGTGACTGCTGCAAGGAGCCTTCAGGATAAGCCCTTCCCAAGATCCAGGAGCCAAGAAACAGATGAACTACAGGAGCTGAGTTCGAGAGTCCCTAAGTGGATTAAAGGCCTTTATTGATCTTACTAGTGTAAGTGCATATCTTACCGATTTCTAATCTGTTTGTATTGATATACTGCCCTATGATTTTTTCCTCTTTTTTTCTTTTCTCTTCCCCTGCACATGTGCGCCTAGGTCATTCTTTGCTATACATTCCCAGCGGCGTTGTGGAGCCGCAGACCTAACTTGGCTGCAAGTCTGTAGGGTTAGTAGATTGTAAGGGTATATACTGTTTATTGATTGATTGGCTGAGAGTGTGTTTTTTTTATTTATTTTAACCATATTCAACATATTGTTTTATATCTGCGCTGTTGTTTTTGTCTGTATATATATATATATATATATATATATATATAGTTGCATGATGAAGCCACAGTACAAATTCATGGGTGAAGGGTGGGTATCGGACCTATGTGGCTTAACCCCTTAATCACCTTTGCGGTTATTATCTGATAAGGTGTTTAAGGGGTTAATTGATATCTGAATGTAATTGCAATGTATTGGCTTTGTATTTGCTATGTATGTTGTGGACAAGACAAGGATTTTGCTGGCAACGGACACTTCGTATTGATGAGGTCAGTAGTACTTTATTTATTTGTATATGCTAGTTAATGTTTTTAATAATGGGCAATTAATCTATTATCCATATCTGGATAATAGTTATTTTGCACATTATTGTACTGTAGGTGTTGGGGGGGAGGGTGTATGTATTGAATGTATAGGCCAGGCTTATTTTTTTTACATTTAGGGTTTGATTCCGTGGTTTTGTGTGGGGCCTATGGAGACCACCTGTGGGTATCCTCGGGTATCCTAAAGGGTAGCAGGCTGGTGGTTCCACGGGTGACACATGTGGGGATGACGATGTATGGTCCCACTTCTGTGGGGGCACCTCCGACCCGTAGTCTGCGGGCATGACGATGTGTGGTCCCACTTCTGTGGGGGCACCGCGGACCCATAGTGAGCACCCGTGAGTTCCCCAGACCCCCATGGGAACCACCCGAGGCCCCGCAGACACCTGTGGGTTTGACCCGGGGCTCCCAGACATCCTTGGGCCTACCGTGGGGACCCAATTGTGGCCCACGGTAACCCAAGGAGACCACCTGAGGGCCATGGTGCTGGCAGGATCCACCAGCAGGCCTCCAGAACCTGTGGAATGCTGCTGGTAAACTGTAGGTCTGTCCAAGTGCCCTGCCAGCCCACCGGGGACTAGCGTGGGGCTGCGTTATGAACCCTGTATGTAAAAGGATAAATCTTGTATTTATGGGGGGGGCACAGGGGGTGGGTAATGTATTTAATAAATATAATGCTGTTTATTGTGGGTCATTGTACTGTTTTTAGTGTGGGTACTGGGGGTGGGGTGTTTCCCCAACGGTATGTGGGTAGGCCTCCCTTGTGGGTACTGACTGGGTGGTTAGGCCTCACGGGGGGGGGGGGGTTAGTGTGGGAGGGTATGTAGGCATCCCGAGTGGTGGGTGAGGGTGGGTTAACCCCTTCATGACTGTAGCGGTTAATAACCGCTATGGTGATTAAGGGGTTAGGGGACATTACTTTGTACTGTATGTTTTAATTTTTGTGTCTGTTTTGCAGAAGCGGAGGGGCCATGACCAGGATGGGGGGGGGGGGGTAACGGTACAGTATGTGGGTAGGGGGTGAGGGTGGTTAGACCTCACAGTATGCACATTGGGTCCCCCCCCCCTCCCCACATTTACATACACTGCACTGACAGCAGGGAGGGAGATTTACTGGTAACAGAAACATCTCTCTGCCTTCAGTGTAATCTGTTTAAAGCCCCCTCCCCCCTAATGTGTGTTTCTGTAAAATCTCTCTCCCTTCAGTGTAATCTGTTTAACAGAAACACTAGGGGGGAGGGGGCTTTAGGCCTTTACATCTCTCTGCCTTCAGTGTAATCTGTTTAACAGAAACATTAGGGGGGAGGGGGCTTTAGGCCTTTACATCTCTCTGCCTTCAGTGTAATCTGTTTAACAGAAACATTAGGGGGGAGGGGGCTTTAGGCCTTTACATATCTCTGCCTTCAGTGTAATCTGTTTAACAGAAACATTAGGGGGGAGGGGGCTTTAAACAGATTACACTGAAGACAGGGAGATACAGGGAATGTACTGTATTGTTCATCATGTACATTGCAATGCTGTGTATAATGTATAAGGTTTTTTACAATTAGATAGATGTAATCCTTGGTATTGTAAGGGTTAGCTTTGGTTTTAAATTGTGTTTTCTGGTTGGTACTTACAGTATATATTGATTTTTGTTTACTTGATTGGTTAAAATAGTTGACTTGTTTGGAAGTGTTTGTATTTACTGGTAGAGTAGCTTGCAATTATATTGTTAACATTCATTTGCAGAATGTATATGTTGCATAGATTTTATGCATCATTTATACAATGTAAATGCAATGTACTGTGTGGATTGGAATGTTATGTTTTATATTGTAAAATCAGTTAGGATTATTAAATGGATTATTATTATTGTCTGTATAGAGAAGCGTTATCTGTAGGACAGTATGATTTTGATAACCATTCTACATGTATTTGTATATTGGTTCATCATGTGTGTATATATACTGTATACATATATATATATATATGTATACAGTGTATATATATACACAGTATATACTGTATATGTATAGGGATTGTTATTATATATATACTGTATATATATCCAGTATATATATCCAGTATATATTTATTTCTCTTCATGTATTTATTTAGATTTATTTATTAATTGTGGGGCTGCTGTGTGTATGTATTTTTTTTATTGTGGGTAGCGGGGGTGGGTGAATGGGGTATTAGCCCCAACGGTGCTTGTTTAGGGCTTGCGGGGGGGGGGGGGTAGCGGGAGGGCTTAACCCCTTCATGACCGTAGCGGTATTAACTGCTACGGTCGTGAAGGGGTTAAGTGCACCCGCAACCCCCCCGCAAGTCCTAAACTCACACCAAGGGCCAAATACCCCCCTCACCCATCCCCACTACACACAATAAAGCGGGCACGGTGGGTTAACCCCTTCATTGCCTTAGCGGCTATCCGCTATGGTAATGAAGCAGCATTTCTGTATTTTTAATAATATTGAGCAGGAGCAGGGGGGGTCCCTGAGCATTAATTTCTGGCTCAGGGAACCCCCTGCTCACTGTACAATATTATTAAAATAATGCTTCTTTACCATAGCGCATAGACGCTAAGGTAAAGAACGAGTGTTTATTTATACTGTATACTGTATGTGTTTTATTGATACTGTACATGTGCAGAGGGTCTCCAGAGCAGAACCGCACTGGTTTCAGGTCTGGGGACCCCCTGCTCCCTGAGATACAGGCCCCTTTAGGGGGTGCCAGTATCCCTCTGCTCTGCTTGGTTTACAGGCCGCGATTACGTGGTCGGGCCCTTTAAACCAAGCAGAGGGATACCGGCACCCCCTAAAGGGGGCTGTATCTCGGGGAGCAGGGGGTTCCCAGACCTGAAACCAACGCGGTTCAGCTCCGGAGACCCCCTGCACATCTACACTATCAATAAAAATGTATTTCAAATGTATTTATTGTCATTTATTTATTTAGATTTATTTATTTTTTGGCGGCTGCTGTGTGTGTGTATTTTTTTTATTGTGGGTAGCGGGGGTGGGTGAATGGGGTATTAGCCCCAACGGTGCTTGTTTAGGGCTTGCGGGGGGGTAGCGGGAGGGCTTAACCCCTTCATGACCGTAGCGGTATTAACTGCTACGGTCGTGAAGGGGTTAAGTGCACCCGCAACCCCCCCGCAAGTCCTAAACTCACACCAAGGGCCAAATACCCCCTTCACCCACCCCCGCTACCCACAATAAAGCGGGCACGGTGGGTTAACCCCTTCATTGCCTTAGCGGCTATACGCTATAGCAATGAAGCAGCATTTCTGTACTTTTAATAATATTGTGCAGGAGCAGGGGGTCCCGAGTTTAGATTTCTGGCTCAGGGAACCCCCTGCTCACTGTACAATATTATTAAAAATACAGAAATGCTGCTTCTTTACCATAGCGCATAGCCGCTAAGGTAAAGAACGAGTGTTTATTTACTGTATATACTGTATGTGTTTTATTTATACTGTACATGTGCAGAGGGTCTCCGGAGCTGAACCGCGTTGGTTGCAAATGTTTCTCTCCACTTCAAATTAATACACGCACAAAGTCCAGCAGGACTGAAGTGTCATGCCATAGAATGTCCCACATTCTGTAAAAAGGGGGGCGATAAAATAAACATCATTTCCAGAAGGGAATCCTATTGGATTTTTGAATTAAAAACGCTCAGCCCCCATGGTTTAAATGTTGAATTCGATCTGTCAGCCTTCCTCAAATAAGGATCAATATATCATTTGATTAGCTAGATGCCCTTGTCCTTGTCTGCCGGCAATATCAGCCATTGTGTGTTAACTTGCCCAGCACTAATAACATTTCAATTTTATTTTAATTTTAGTTTTATTCACCAAATTTATTACCACAATTAAATTAAGATAAATTACAAATCTAGCTTCACAATCACATGTATATTACATTATGATATTTTTTATTAATCACGGTATTTTAATTAAATTTAATTTTGTTTATCACAACAAATTAATAATAATTAAACACTAATTCACGATGCCACATTAAATACTGATATTATAATATCACCCAAATTATGTTTAACTCGCGCATTTGTGTTCTCCACCCCTCGAAATGTGTCTCTCTAAACAAATAGTTTTTCAAAAATTAGCTCACTACATTTACACAAGAGCTTGTTGACCATCAAGTCTCTGGTGTTAAGATACCCAATTGGGTTTGAGTATTCTATTTCTCTTAGTATATGCAAATCTGTGTGTCTTTTTGCATATGCTCCATATTGTAATTCTATCCATACTGATATTAGGGACATACAGTTCTTTATAAGGAAGGAGTATTTATCATTTTTAATATTTTCTTATAACATTCCTTTTGCACATTAATTTTCCCAAATCAATTTTCATCAATTAAATAACCAATGGATTTAAGTCCTATCACGAACACATGTCCCTGTGTCTAAGTATGGATGGGAGTAAAATACACAAAGTTTAATGATTATATAATTGTTGTAATATTGTATATGTATAAAATATTTGTGTTTAGTATTGCGCTTCATCTGTCAATGTGATTCAAAATTTCATGTTTCATGCCATCTGTCTAAAGCTGTTTAATGTTTTACAATTGATTTATATATGTATTCCCATAACGGAGGACTTTAAATTAGGGTGTATCCAAAAGACAATTACATCAACTATCCCAATTGAACTATCTGGGGTATAAAAAGAAGCATAATCCCATGTAGCAACCATCCCTAACGAAGAAACCCTTCAATAGGAGTTTCGAAACGCGTTGGAAAGGTTTTTGGCCACTCAGGGACACCATAGCAGTGAAATCCAGGCAGTGACGTCATCGGAGGAGACGATCGAGCGAACTCTGGCGGCAAGTAATCCACGAGTCCACGAGTATTGCAGCCGGTCCCCCCGCATCAACAGACGGACGCACCCCACGGCGAGCGGTGTCTTCTGGAGTTAAAGACCCTAAACCCTTGCACATATCCTACTCATGTCCGGTGAGTAGGATTTCAATTTTACCACAGCGGAGCAGCATATCTTCCTTAAGCACAAGCGCTTGGAAGTTTTACACTTCTTATCTGATTGATCAACTGTTTTATTAATTATTTCATATTCATTGTCATAAATTGTTTTAATAAATGCTCTCTATTTAATAAATGCTCTCAATTTATACATCATAGCATGTCCCTGGGTAATACACTATTGCAGTGTTTTTTGCCTTTTTTGTCTTCCTTTTCTGAGGTTTTCAGCTCAAAGAAAAGAACTGTTGCACAAGAATCCGTGTCATAGGCTACTGGTGCACACAGGTGTGCCCTATCGGTGCTTACTTCCTGGTTCCGTCCTGGCTGGCTATTGGATGCTCTGCCTTTATATACCTTGCGTCTGCTCTCATTCCTTGCTGAGCATAGTCTAGTGTGATGCCGTGCCTTGCTGCATTCCAGTTCCTGTGACCGTGCCTTGCTGATTAACCTCGTTGCCTACCTTGCTTGTCTTTTGGATTCCGCACCTCTCCTCTCCTGATCCGGCTACGAACAACCATTCTCCCGTCTCCAGTCCTGACCTTGGCTAAGTACTCCAATGATCCGATATTCTCCTATCCTTAACCTTGCTACGTACCGCGACTATCCGATACTCTCCAACCCTGAACTTGACTACGCACTACGACAATCCGCAACTCTCCACTCCAGACCTGACAGGTACTTACTCTAATCTCAAATCTATAACTCTGACCTGGCTTGAACGACTGCTCTACATCCTAGACGCGCCTGCGGGTCGGCATTAACCAATTTCCTACCTCAGCACCGCAGTCGCGCTTCGTTTGTGGTGAGCTACACGTTACAATAGGGCAGTTAAAATATGTAGGATAAATAAGATATCCAGAGTGTGTGAGCACGCGAGACATAGAGAGCGCTAGACAGAGAGAGCGCGCGAGACAGAGAGACAGACAGAAAGAGACAGTGTGTGAGAGAAACAGAGAAGATTCATAAAAGTGAGAGGCGGGGGGGGGGGGTGACAGGGTGACTGAAAGGGGGGGGGTGACTGACGGGGGGGGGATGGGTGGCTGAGTGACCGACAGACTGACACATACATATACAGAAAAAAAAAGAGTGCACACTCCTAGGGCATTTAGAGCATTATGAACAATTTATCAAAATAATTGACAACAAGGTCTGCTAGCAGTATAAAACACAATAAACATACAGAAATAAAAAGTCAAACCACTGGAGCTGATACCATGAATTGATAGATAAAAGCCTTGAGTGCTAAATGTTTCTGAGGATCAAATGAATGTCAATTGAAAAATGTGCAGAAGCGTGTAAACGGCAATAGAGTCCCGTGTGGTTTAATGCAATGAAAAAACACGGGGGTTAACTCCAGCAGCACGGATAAGTGAAAATTCAGAAACTAGGTATAAATGTCCCTCTACTATTGTGGGAGAAATCCACTATGACTGATTCGGGATTAACACACAACGTGCGCCCGTCACCTGGAACCACAGAGATAGAATGAGAGCAGGTTATAGCAGACCTGATGTATTGAAATCTGTATATACAGAAGATGTTAACCCCAGTAGTATCTTATTCAGTAGGTATTTCCCATACAAGTCCAGCATGAAGGTGGAATCCCATGCATCTCAAGGTGCTGTCTGCAGTTTAGCTGGAATTAACTCCTCCAATACTTGTAAGAGATGATGCTCCGTGAAGAGAAGCCTCATACTCTGCACTTTCACCTGCCGGCCTACCCCTGATGAAGTCATAGCTGATGAAACGTGTAGGGCGTCATAAAATCTACACCAGTGGATCAGCTGCTTTGAGAGTCCTGGTGGGAGAAAGTGCCTTTTGGCTAAGATCAAGTGTAGTGTTTATCCTACCTGTGGCAGGAGTAGGATGGACAGTGTCACAAATATGGTCCTATGGCCTTATCGAGAGGTGGGATGAGACCAAGATTTTCTTGGGTCTGAGCAACCCCGGCTGGGAGGAGTCCATGGGGGGGGGGGGGGGGGCGTTTGTAGTAGCATACCATCTGTGTGAAGCTCACAGTGGGCAAGGTTATGCCCTAACGCAGCGACATACTGGTATGTCGAACCATTCCAGCGTGGACCCTTGAGGTAAAGGATCTACATCCCTCATTCCTGTAGTTCCTAGTCCTTCTGGCTAAGGGGGGGATGGCATTTTTTTAACCTGCCCGGCCCATTAGGGTTGGGGTGCTCTGGCACAACCCAAGCACTACGGCTTGTCAAAACCCCTCTTTGGGAAAATGACATACTTGAACAAGTGGAGGCAGATATATATCCTCTTTCAGCGACTACTGAGATACTTAGCAAGTGTCCAGGACATTGCTCTCTGGACACTTGCTACGTATCTCAGTAGTCACTTACAGAGGATATATATCTGCCTCCACTTGGTTGTGTGGATATTGTATGTTTACTACCTATGTTTGTCTCGGTCTGTGTATGCTGCTCAATTATGTAAATAGTGGACTTACATTTTCTAGCAATTGTCTTTTATTAGAGTGTGTTTTGCCTCTTAGGGTATCTCACTGCCCGGTCTGGGTTGTGGGAGACTAAATATTTGCCAACACCCCCATGGGTTAGCTCACACATGCATATCCATCTGTGCAATTTGTGTTAATATTATTGCTTGCTCATAGGATACTATACATGGCATTAGGGGTCACTTTTCACTTTATCAGTGAGGTTTCATACTTGCAATTTTGTCTCAGGGACACTGTGGATCATTTTTAATTTATATAGGTCTTCCCTGAAACACCCTTATTATCATACAGACAACCTGAATCTCAAGAAAATGATGGTGAAGAGTAAAGTATTCAACAGTACAACTGAATGCGGGACAAGACCAAGCTAGGACGCAAGATTGGGCACAATACAAATATCACACAGGAACCTGGGGACAAAATCAGAGGAAGGTTCACCTGTTCCTCCAACAATGTCGTGTACCTCATCATGTGCATGAAATGCCCAGGGGACTGCTACTACATAGGTGAGACGAGACTGGGGCTAAACAAGAGAATGAATCTGCATCGCCACAGCATCACACGTGGTACAAGAGACAGTCCTGTCAGCGAACATTTCTCTGACTCTAGCCATAAGATGAACGATCTTAAGGTGGCCATACTCAAAGGTAATCTTAGAACACTGAAAGAGACGGTTGCATGAATACAAATGTATGCAACTGTTCGGGACACTAAGCAGTGGCCTACAGTAAATCGAGACTGAAGTTTTATGAGTCATGTAACAGGGGACTTATCCCTGTTCAGTAATGTTCCTTTAATCTAGCAGTGTGGTAGTTAATTACTAAACACCACCTGCCTGATTAGATTGTTTACAAAAAGCCTGCCTTTGAGACAGGAAGTGACTCTCTTTAGCTCTGACTGAGAGCTGACCTTTGGAGAGACAGAGCAGAGGTTCTTGAGTCCTAGGAGAGACTGACCAAAAGAAACCCAGATCTCTGGAGCTGACCAGTCTAACAAAATTACAAAGTTTGAGCCACCAAAGAAAGCACTAGCCAAACCTACAGCTGCCCAAAAGGCAACAAACAGAGGTAGGAGTGCAGAATCAAAGCCAGAAGAATCCTTAGCTGAAGAAGCTGAACTGGCGACTCCGTGGTGTAGAGAAGCTGCAGAAAGACCACTTCAAGAGCAGAAAACTCTAAGGGCTAGTCCTAACTGCCCTACAACTGTTGCCGTACATTTTGTCTACAAAAAGAGGAGTGCCCGACGCAACAGAAATCTCAAGACCGCACACGCGATAAAAAGACTTTACGCGGAAAAAGTCCTCCTCGAGCGACTCAGGAGTGCTTATCTCAAGCATCTTCGGGAGGAGACAAAAATAAACTGGAGAAAGGGCTCCAATCCCAGCGGGACAGAGGGTTCTCTTCCTCCATCCACTCTCATTCAAGTCACAGAGATATCTAGAATGAGAGTGGAAGGATGGGCTTTGGCCGAGTAAACCCGAGCTTCCCACAAACAGGGGAGGTATGTAACAGGGGACTTATCCCTGTTCAGTAATGTTCCTTTAATCTAGCAGTG